>NW_013665856.1:706612-710890 GCF_000517525.1 Limulus polyphemus | reverse complement strand
GCCTTTCAAAATCTATCTAGTGTTCGATTAAACTTTTGATATTGAAATTCATGTACGGATGATCTATGTATAGCTATATCATACCAATGTTCTTGCTTACATTCTTTTTGGCACTGCCATCCCCTACATCATTTTACATGTACAAAATGTTTTTTAGTACTTGTTTTGTGGTACCCCCCCCCTGACTGAAAGTTAGTGTGTTCCATGAATTGTGTAATAAATGCTAATATTATGCATTATGATTCTTTTTTCCTCCTTCACTTCATACATAATATAGAAGTTGTCTCCCTAATGACACCTATTGTATAGTGTACAAAGCACTGAATATTTTACATGTTACACTCATCTAATGTTCATCTGTTAGTGGCTAGTAATTCCCATTTCACCCTGTACTTAAGCTTTTTAAAAAGAACACCAGATTTCTTGCCATGTTTTTGGCTTGTTAGGTAGAGAAATAAATGAAGTGAGTGGCGATCATCTTCTAAAGTAAAACTCTATAATTGTTGATATTTTAGCGTCCGTATTTGTATTATGCCTATTGAGTACCTTGGCCATCCCTACATATAGAGTCTACAGGCTCTATGATTACAGAATTTACATTTTCATCTAATATTTGCTTATTTTAAAGCTTTACTAATCATTTCTGTTCAACTTGCATTTCAACCATATCAGTTTCCACACACAGAAGAGCATTCCCCAACCTAAATACTAAGTCTTTTAAATGTATTATGCAAATAGCAAGCACACTCACATGTATTACACACACACACACTTATTTATCTAGGGCAGAAATTTCTTTGAACATCTGACCCATTATCTGAACAGTATTCTGGGCACTTGTTTTCCAAACTCTTAGTGTAACATAATGTACTAATCCATCAATTTGAATGTGTATAGCACAATAAGTTATATTTTTCTAAATACAAGGTAAATTTCATTTGGAATGCTAAAATGTAATATCTATACATATAAGCATAGTAATTTGCTTTGCATGCCATTCATAAAATGATAAAAGCCACTGTTAGATACACAAAGTAATATATATCTATAATTTTTGTGTAACTACTTGTCATCTGGAGCCTGGGATGAATATATTATTTTGTTTCAGTGGGTCCCTGTAATCAGCAATATTAGGACAAGCCTTAAGCTTTCAGACAGTGATCAGCTTTAGATTAACCAACTCCATAGGTTAGATGATTTGAAATAAGAAAACTGACCTGGCTAATTGCTTCAGACTTTGCAGGTAAGCTGTTAACACATAAAAATGCCATGGTGATCAACAGTATGTCTCTTGCAAGCAGAATGCAATATTCATTATGACCACTAAACAGCATTAAAGAGAAGTATAATTAATGAATGGTTTCTAGTATGGTTTGACAAATGGAGTTAAGTCTCAGGTGCCACCCTTACAGTATACTACAGCTTGTTATATTTATAGTTGCAGGCTGTTAAGAGAAAGTAATGAGGTTGATTCTGCCTGTATATGGTCTAGTTTCATGCTGTTGACAATAGTGTATTCTCTGATCTTCGTAGGTGGTCTTTGGGCTGGTGGTATACCAATATGCTGCTCTGTAAGATCCCTTACTATCATTTGGGTTGCAATATCTTGCAGTAAGTTCTAAAATGCTTTCAATTTTTGTGTACAGATCATCTAATCACATTCAAATACAGTTTTCAGTCTACTGATAGACTATTATTGGCATTTTTCTTATCTACTAGGGAGCTTGTCATCCCCATGATTTGATTGAAACCTGCTTAGTTACCTCACATTTCTATGGTCCTTTACTTGTATGTAATCCAAGGGCTTTTCTTGCACCGTAACTGCAACCCTACCACTCATTCCCAGAAGGTGGAGGAAACTATAAATGCCTGCTGGAGAAAATACTGCTTGAATGCATGGGAAACAAACATGGAGAGAAAATGGCAAGAAAGAGATAACTCATTGCTGTTGCAAAGGAACTAAAATAGAGAACTGTGATGCACTACTAAGTGACAGTAAATGATGTTGGAAGTCTGTCTGCTTCAGGGCCCTATGTACATCAATTCAAAACTACACCATCTTGTGATTTCTGAAGGTTTTCATCCAGCAACACTTGTACAGTGATAGATATATTAAGCCCAAGGTGTTTCTTAAATAGCCAGATGCAGATAACCATCATATAACTGATGCTAAAGAAGTAACAACAGAGGTGAAACAGATCAGAAAAAATAGACATTTTGAATGTGACAAACAACAGTATGTTGTAATGTTCCATGGGTTTGTTTAAAGCAAATTTGTAGGTTTATTACATCATAAGACAATATACTGTTTATTGACAATTAGCATTAATGTGTTTTTGAGGATTAGTTAATCACATATTAGCATTTCTTTTATTAAGATTACAACTTAGCAACTTTTCATGACATAAATACAAATAACTAAGTTAAACCTTAATTAAAAAAAAGAAGCAAGGATTAAAGAAATCACTATACTGCTCCAATCTTTCCTTGATCAGTTTCCAATGAAGTTATGATTTTTAATATGATAAATCACAATGAAAAATTTTTATGTATAAAAAAATCCACAATCACAAATTAAAGTTTTTAATTTTGACAATATAAAAGATAAAACAATAAACAATAAATAAAGAAAATGCAAGCACTTATTTAAAGGCCACATAACCAGAATGTTATATTTCAATTACAGCATAAAATTGTATTTAAAACATAACTTCGCACTAAACATATCTCTGGTAAATATATTTTTCGACAAAAACTGGTATTCTCAAAGGCAGGAATATAAACTTGGTAACAACCACAATCGGTGAAAGTATTGAAACGCTGCCCGTTCACGAGTCTCATGATAAAAGATAAAACCTGTTCAAACAAGAACAAGAAGGTTCGTAATTCAATCCAATCGTTGCCGCCGCGTGGGTCGCGTGGTGTTTTTACTTCAAGGTCCGCTACAGCTGACTCCCTTCTCCTTCCCACCTGAGATTTACCCCGGTTCATCAGACAATACTCCAGTTCTGGTGAAATGGAGTTCATTGTATAACTGCTCGATCATTATCCTCTAGACTCTGAGGCGGTGCTACAAAACAACAAAACACGCACAGCCGTACAGTCTTTGTCTTCATCTTCGACAGACTAATGGATGCAATTCTTATACAGTATGAAAACACCCACCCGCCTGCAGATGCTGAATCACGAAAATCAGCTTGATAAAATCAATATAAAATTCACCTCCGAGAAATATTTTTAAAGTTTATCATACCATTAAGAACAGTGTGTGTAACTACACCCGGCTGTAAATTTATTTTACTAGTATATATTGTTCGGTTTACTATAAAAATACAATAAAATATAAAAACTAAGAACGTATACTACGGCCGAACTTACAGAACAGAAACTTACATAGCTTGTAAACAATATGGCTGGTTGTAAATGGATAATGAAAAAGTTAATGGTAATTACATGCACCGTTATACTTTACACTAAGAAATATCAAAATATTACTCAAACACTATTTCACCAAAGTAAAGGCACGAGTTTTAAGTGACAAATTTTAATTTGGATTGCTGCTGTTTAATTGAACCTGCTGGTTTTAATTGGCTTTATTTTTTTACGATAGCGCTTGATCTTATTAAAACGTACCTCTAACTTATTATTTCTCGTCTTCAACAGATTTAATATATACGTTACTTCTTCAGAGTTACGAATTTTTGTGTTAACAGAGGTGCTTTTCAGTGAAAATAATGAAACAGGTTTTACACAATGCATTAATATAGCTGCAAGTTATTTTGAAAATAGTGTAGAACGTTTATAACTGCTGTTATGTTTCACGTAGCTTAAACTATACAATGTCCATAAAGTCAAGGCACAGTTTAAGTTACTCATTTTGTTTCTATTGTTTGTTTCAAAACTGACGATGGTTTGGATAGTAAGACTAAGTAAAGATGAACATGTAGAGACTACTTGGAATGTACGATAGTCACATTAAGACTACTATAGCGCATTAAGCAGGCTACTGGTATTTAGGTAATAGTTTCAGTAACAGTTAAAATATTTATAAATCTAATTTTACTCGTCTTAATTTTTTACTATAATGATTATTTTGCGTTGTTACCTTAAAATATGGATTTAAGATTGAGCTACATCTTTCAATTTTGCCGAACCTCATCGATACCAGCGAGGGTACCCAATTGATGAGGCAATGTATTTTAATATTTGTAAGTAACAACAGAATGTTTAGTTAGCTATACTCACTACTATGAGGCAATGTATTTTAATGTTTGTAAG
>NW_013665856.1:695779-705612 GCF_000517525.1 Limulus polyphemus | reverse complement strand
AGAATGTTTAGTTAGCTATACACACTACTGATGAGGCAATGTATTTTAATGTTTGTAAGTAACAACAGAATGTTTAGTTAGCTATACTCACTACTGATGAGGCAATGTATTTTAATATTTGTAAGTAACAACAGAATGTTTAGTTAGCTATACTCACTACTGATGAGGCAATGTATTTTAATATTTGTAAGTAACAACAGAATGTTTAGTTAGCTATACTCACTACTGGATTTATTTTTAGTTCCGATCTATGTAGACAGATAGCTTGCTTGGGATCAAAAGTTAATACTAATAGATAAAGTTGGAACCTTTTAAAGTCATGTTAGATATCGTTCAAATGCGACCTATTAGGTACTTGACTATAGCTTTACATATAAATGTTTAAATTCAAACAGATCATACCAGATGTTCTTCAGATTGTTTATTATAAACTAAAGTGACCGCACACGCGCATTTTATGTCGTAGTTAACGATAATTTTGAACATACTGTGTAAAATTGGAGTTTAGTCACTGTGTCCAAGCCTCATGAACACACTGTATCGGATAGTTTTTTTATTCCAAATATTCAAATATTAAAGCTGAATGAAATCTTAACTATTCATCTACATGGCGCGTTTTTAAAGTAAAAAGGTAGCTCTTTAACATAAAACGTTACACCCCCAGAGATTACTAAAGAAAGTACCTGTTAGTTGAATGTCAGCACCGTGCAAGGCACTTTCTTCGTGTTGTATCTGTGTAACTGTACCACACACAGGGTGGTTATAAGGTAAACATGGAACAGTGTAGGACGGACGACCGTGTAACATACGGGCGAAATATTTTACGTAAACATGCAAGACATGAGGAACGCATTCCAATCACTGGTTCTGAAAATGGCACTACAGAAAGTGTTCAATACTCCACCGAAGTATTCGATATCTGGTTCCATCCTGAAAACAGTACTGGATACCGAAGCAAGTACTTAATAACATTACCTCAGGAATCGCCCAAACCGCTACCGCAGTGGAATGCTTCAGTTGAATAATGGTTGCAGGGTTAAGAAGATACATAGATCCACATTTCGAGAAAACCCTATAACCAGTAGTCAGCAGGGGCGAGGTAGGGTGAACGTGGCTGAGAACTTTGATTCTAGCTCTTTACCACTTCTTGCATCAAACGTATAAATATTAAATGTTTCACATTTTATAACATATCAATTTATGATTATTTACATTCCTCAGTTAATCTAGGTCACCATGGGGGTTTAACCTTAGAATTATTGACGAGTTCATTGCATCGGCTTTTCAAACTATTTATACACCAGCACCAAGTCACATTTAAAGACAAATTACATCAATAACCCAATTAATTAATGCTGGGGCCCTATGTATTTTACGTAGAAAATGAGTGATGTCACTCAATTTTTTGCCCAATCCTTTACACTGAGTGTTATAACCTGCAATAAAATAAAATTACTCAGTATGACGCCATATGTATATGTACCCCCTTTACTTGTAGTGGACGTTACAAGTCGGTAAATTGAAGTTTTAAGATGATGACCCTATCATAACCAATAAAGACCAGCGCATTCTGTGCGCTCTAAAAGTTCTATCACGAGTTTATAAAACGGCACAAATTTCTCAGAGAGCAACTGTGTGCTCAACTTTAATTAGTGTCTTAATTAAAATTTCAATTTTGTACTTTTTCCCCCATTCAGAACTTATTCGCAGTTGTCTATATAAAAAATAATAATGAAGTTGTGAGCGAAATTCAGCAAACAACTTCTCGAGGGGTATCTGCGTAACCGTGACAGATTAAAGGGATGGGAACTAGTAAACACTATCCATCGCCAACGCTTATACTACTCTCAATAAACGAATAGTGGGATTGATCTTCACTTTATAATGATCCCAGGGCGGAAGGGGCGAGCATGTTCAGTGATGGGTTTCACAAAATTGCCGTATATTTCAGCTTGTTTTTATACATTTGCTGTTTACAACTTTTAATGTTTTTTATTATACTGTGTAGTTTACCTCACGGTTTAAATGTGTTAACTCTATATACTTCTCATTCCTTCTGAATGTTTTCTAAGTTTCGTTGTTTTTCTACAATATCATTAAGACTTTACCTTATTTATACTATACCAATACACCTTGTTCTAAAACTTCGCTATGATGGAATATGTACATCCCGAAATGTGCGATGAATCACGTAAATAAAATGTTCATCATCTTAACCGTCTTCATTAGTACAAACTGCAAGTAACTTCGGACAAACGTACCAAACAGTACCTAATTCTGACTAAAAAAAAAGTCATTTATCTGCTTCAGTATTTCTATCATTATCTAGGTTGTGAAATTTATAAAATTTTAAAGTACGATACTGTTCTGATAAAAAAAAACATTTAAAATACATCTTTTCTTCCCAGAGTTTAATTTTTTTAATCGTTTATCAGAATGTTTCATTTTATATCAATCAGTTTCTATATTTCTTTTGATACTTTATTTTACTAATTACAACAGTCACCGCTTCCGGCTATAAGTCATTAGAAAAATTTGTCATATACGTTAGATAAGGAATGCAGATAGTTTAAATAAATAAAACTTTTAGAATCCCGACCGGGATCCTGGGGTTTGAGCCACTGAAATCCCCAATTAATGTACACTTAAACGACACACATTCAACTTTCGTGGTCATTTTATTAACATCACTTTGAAAATATAGAAAACGTATACCTTTTCATTTCCCTATTTTTCGCAAATAATTTAATTTTAGTACCTGGCTATGACAAAGCCTCAAACTTGGATAATTAACAATGAAAGAAATTGTTTTCCATACGCTGCCAGTCAAAGGTTTTCGGTAGTAGACATTTCAAAAACACATTAAACAAAAAACACTTAACAAACCGCAATTAAAGAATACTATTTTAATAAAGCAATTATTTTGTCTTTTTCTTTTTCGTGTGTTTTACAAATTAGGTGTTAGACCAAGCTTTATTTTTTATTTGCTCGAATATAATGTCATAAATGTTTGGTTTCTCGTGTTATTCGAATGTGTGACATCTCAAAATAAAATGCAAAGATCTGATAATAATAAATTAATGGCCACATAATAAATACTCGGAAAATTAAGAAAAATAAAATTTTGTTCATTAATGCGGGAGTTTAATGTAGTATTCAAATTCGTACATGAAAAAGAGAATGCACACTATGTAATTGTATTCAACGTTATTACTTCATCAACAGATTTGTTCATTCTATGTCATGGTATTACAAGAAAAATAAAAGGGATTAGTAAAAAAGATTCTTCGTAGAACATTTTATAATGTCATGGTATTAAAAGAAAAATAAAAGGGATTAGTAAAAATGATTCTTCGTAGAACATTTTATAATGTCATAGTATTAAAAGAAAATAAGGGGTATTAGTAAAAAAGTATTCTTCGTAGAACATTTTTATAATGTCATAGTATTAAAAGAAAAATAAAGGGGATTAGTAAAAAAGATTCTTCGTAGAACATTTTATAATGTCATGGTATTAAAAGAAAAAATAAAGGGGATAGTAAAAAATGATTCTTCGTAGAACATTTTATAATGTTATGGTATTAAAAGAAAAATAAAGGGGATTAGTAAAAATGATTCTTCGTAGAACATTTTATAATGTTATGGTATTAAAAGAAAAATAAAGGGGATTAGTAAAAATGATTCTTCGTAGAACATTTTTGTACGACAAAGTTCACAATAAATATTATTATTGTAAAAGTATATCGGTAAATACCTAACCAGTGACATACATTAGCAGTACTGACTCAAAATTCAGAACCGCAGGACCTGTCCTGAACAGAGCCGAGATATTAGGTGTATCAGAAAACTAATATTAAACGGATCGTCTGCGTAACGCCACAAATGATATACTTTGTATTAATTATTCAGAATTTAATATGGTAAACATACACATATATAATAAAACAAAACGGTATCAAAAAAGTAGCAGCCCTGCTCTAATTAGTTAATTAATCTCTCCCTTTTTTGTACAGCTATGTTTATGGAACCAATTTCAACGTATAGCCTTATTTTTGTTACACAAGGCTCTTTGAAGTGAGCCTTCTTATTTTTCGCGTTAGTTTTTGCGTAGAATATACGCAACGTGACCGTTACAGTTTAACAGTTAACTAAATAGCTCTCAGATAGTAAGATAAGGGTCATCTTAAAGTCTTTATTTATTATTGTTAATTTAAAACAAATAAATAAAACATACATAAAAGCATAAGTACTCAGTATATAGATGTCAAGTAAGCTTATCAGGGTGAATCTTAATATAGAAACTTATAGTACTTTTAAAAAACAAAATCGGTATTTATCTGTATGTGTTTTATATTCATCTATTTTAAATTAACTATAATAAATATTTTTTAAATGTCTTAAAATACTTTATTTCATTTTTATCACCCACTCCCATGAGCAAAATATATTTGGTTCCTGTTGTGTGTGTGTGTGTGCACATATATAGGATTGATTGAATATATTGAACAGCAAATCAGAGAAATTACAGATCAAACCCAGTAAACATGCATCTCTCGAAATATATCTTAATTTTTGCCGCAAACAACCTAAAAACGGTTACAGAATAGTTAATACACAAAATAATCATAGAACACAAGAAACAATATATCAGTATCAGCGACCGAATTGTAAATCATTTATATTACAGAAAAAAAAAGGCATCTATAGTTTACTGGTGAAAAAAATATTTTATGAAACAAGTCAATATTATTCGTTGTAACTCAAAAAAGAAAAAAAAAGTTTCATATGTTCTTAAGTGTGTAACATGCCACGAGGGTTATATGATAAAAGATGATAATTTACAGTTAAGTATGAACCTACATAAATACTAAGTAGGTAAAGACCTGCCACTAACCTTTTGTATGCATTTTAACGATTGTCTTAAACGAAAATATGATTTCTTTAAAGTATCATTTTTTTTAATGTTATTCCTTTTTGGGCATGTAAAGAAAACGAGGAATGTACAGATTATAAAAAAAAAATATTTAGTTCAACATTTTAAAGCAACTTTGAATAATAATTAATTTTAAATTTTAGAGGGCGCAGATATACTGAGATATATATATACAAAAGGGAAAACAAAAAACAAAAAGGTACGTTTTTTTGTTTTTTAAATCAACAATCTATTTACATATTTTACTGAATCCGAACGTTCGTTACTATCTGATCTCTTGATATGGTTGTATTTATTATATTGAATTTACCGACAATTTTACATTTGAATCTACATTTGTTTCATTTTTAGTGTAACCTGAAGAGCGACAAATGTCTCAAAACCTGATGTACTGCAAGTAAAGATTAAGAAAACGTAAAATATCCCAAGTTTTGTTCTGTTCAGTTATATATTGTTCTGTAAATTATTATAAAAACGGTGAAGAAAGGGGGCATAAAAGGCAACTACTACGGGAATGTCACCCATTTATCATGTGAAAATGAACTGAACCGGAGTACAATCACGAATTGATAGTTCATACTGTGTGTGACTTACTGTTTTCCAACCAACCAGATTAAAGTATATAAAAGTACAGTCATTCTATACCCGTTAGTAACGGTAGTCATAACTAGGAGGACTGAAATACCGAATAAAAAGCGTGTAGAAATCAAAGATTTGACTGGTTAAGTATACTCCATGCAAAATATCATGCTTCAATAAAAGCAGTAAGCCATACTCTAAGGAGGGTGTGTGAATCTGTCGTCAATAATAATAGAAGTGGTCAAGACAGAAAACATAACTGTCAAAAAATGATGTTAATTATATCAGAATATATTTTTTATCAGACAGACGGTGTTCGAGAACAGAGTTTGCCAAAAACCTTGCTCTAAAATACAGGTGTGAATGTTACCTTGAGAACAGTAAAATACAGAATAGGAAGAGGTAGTCTCACTGAAAGTGTAGCTCCTCGAAAACCATCGCTGAGAAGTGGTAACCAAACCAAAAGGTTGAAATGGATATCAGACGACAAACAGTGGATTAATTAATCAACGCTGGAGACGAGTGTTCTTTACGGATGAATCCAAGATTGAATAGTTAAGCAATGGCCAACGTCAGTTTGTTCGACGGTGAACAGCAGAATAATATCACAGACAACATAAATTTACAATAGGACGCGGTTAGGAATCAGTTAAAGTTGATGCTGTATTTAAGCCAACAAAACAGTGGCGGTGCTCTGTTTAAAACAAATAGCTCACATACAATATGTCAGCGCATTGTACAATTTGTTTGCGACTCCTATATGTATATCTATTGCGTGTTTTCATAATTATTTCCATTATTACTGAATGACGAGTACGATTACAATCCTACATATACCAGTATTCACAACATGTACTTTTTTTTCTAGCAACGTTTTTCTAGATTCTTGTTGTCAGCAAAGTATATAAACTGGTTCGTGTTGTTTTTTGTTTGTTTGTTTGTTTTTGATTATGCACAAAGCTACACAAGGGCTATCTGTGTTCTGCCCACCACGGGTATCGAAACCCGGTTTCTAGCGTTGTAAGTCCACAGACATACCGCTGTGCCACTGGGGGGTTCCTGTTGTTTTATCAGTGCAAATCTACACAGTAGGCCATCTACATTCTGTCCACCGCAAGGAATCGAACACCGGATTTTAGAGAGATAAGTCTGTAATCTTGTCCCTGTCAAACTGAGGAGAAATAAACTAGTTATAGTAATCAACAGTTCACAGGCAGTGAATAGGGGGAAAGTAAATAAACAAAACTATCCCTGAACAATTATACAACAAACAATTTACGCACACATTTTATTTCTGCTTATTATGATGATGCAATTTTACAAAAAATATTTGCAAGAAGCAACTTCGATACAAGTGTAACCAAACGGTAGTATCTAACCAACGAAATATTTGTTAGTTCAATAAACCTTTATATAATAAACAGAATGCAAATCATCTGAATCAATTAACTAATTAAAAGCAATCAACGACGATATACAATGGCGTACGTTGACATCAATAAAGTCGTTACAATACAAGTTTTAAATCATTTTTAATTGTGGGAAATTTTTTTATTAAAATAAACTTTTGGACTAACTCAATAATGTATTTACTGAATGCAAGCTTTCAAGCTCAGTTATGGGTTTTTCGTAGGGTAGGAGACGTAAAAATAACAGAACATTTTCCTTATAATGTGTATAGATATAATTATTTAATTGATATAACGCGACATCTGCTATACGTTTTCTGCTTATTACACGGTTAATTGTTGCACTTTATATACTGTTCTACATTGTTGTGTTTGAATACGTAACAGTGATGCAAGTTCACTTGAAAGCTTGCGTTCAATAAATACATTACGGCCACAGAGTTTATTTGTCTTTACAAGACTGAAAAAAAAAAAACTGTCAATTTCGACAGCGACACAACATTACGAATGCCTCGGGTGACTCTTTGCTTTTCAAGGCTATGAGAATCGTTCGATATACTCATGAAACAGTAAAGCCAACAAATGGCAAATTCAAATCATGCAAGCATTCGTATAAGAATTTGTTTAATTACTGCTTCCAATTATTCTACCGTTTTTATCTACTTAATTGACTATATTTTTGATCTGAAAAACACTTCTGATGTTTCATTATTATTTTATATTCTACCAAATCTACAAAAAGTTATTTGTATTCAATAATAATAATAATAGTAAATGTCTTAATTTCGCACACAACACTAGAGCTTATAATATTCGTAATATACTTTATATTTTCAGAAGTGTACCTAAAAAATATAAAAAAATTCTTTGTTGCTTCATTTTCTTATGACACATATTTGATTTCTGATGCAGCTAAAAGTTCCACAGAATCTCGGTCTAATTGGCTTATGCCCTCCTGCTGTTGCAGTTCTGATATTAGTTCCCGCCTCCAGGTCCAAGATGCAAGCGAAGAACTTGGTGACTGTGATATCGGTGGATCGACTTTCCTGGGATGCCTATCTACATCATACGTGGGCCTATCCAACTGAAACTAGACTCTTATCCTAAGACTAATTTCAATAGTGTAAAAATGATGTTTTCAACATCAGTGGTTTAATTCACGCTTTTGGTTGGAGTGTAATAAAACCAAATATGCTGTTCTACGTTTTCCATCCCATGTTATCGGTAAACCTCATTATGATGCGATATTTCAACAGCCACCATCATGCTGAACATATGGAAGCCTAGAGCACTTTCAACAAGTGGCTCAGTAAGAAACAGAAAAAAAAGCTATTACTAGGAACCAAAGAGAAGCAGCACAAACATGATACTTTACGTTATAAATACTTTGAGGTTATGAGCTTATTACTCGCTGGAATCCAGATCTTACTATCTACAAAAAGCCAAATATATTCCTCCTCCATACCCTGGTTACATCTCACCTTCATTTCACAATGCAATGATTCTTTGTTTTATTGTCAAAAGTATCAAGGAAAATGGAGAAGTAATTTAATCTTTACTATATATGGTAGTGTGTTCTGATACAGAGGCAGATTTGGCTCTATATATGGTAGTGTGTTCTGATACAGAGGCAGATTTGGCTCTATATATGGTGGTGTGTTCTGATACAGAGGCAGATTTGGCTCTATATATGGTGGTGTGTTCTGATACGGAGGCAGATTTGGCTCTATATATGGTAGTGTGTTCTGATACAGAGGCAGATTTGGCTCTATATATGGTGGTGTGTTCTGATACGGAGGCAGATTTGGCTCTATATATGGTGGTGTGTTCTGATACGGAGGCAGATTTGGCTCTATGTATGGTGGTATGTTCTGATACGGAGGCAGATTTGGCTCCAAAAGACATATTAGGTGCACTGCTTTGCACGCCGTTTAAATTTATTGGTTGTGAACATATCTACGAAGAACAAAACGACAATAAATGTATCTGTAGTAGTCCAAAAACAGTTTTCATTTACTGAAAGCAGCACAAAGCGCCACAGTCTCTTCAAAGGTTTCAACATCAACTACAACCTAAAGGAACTGGCACACAGCAGCCACTGAGAATATGTTGGTCAAACCGAACAGAAAGTTGTATCGCATTTGTCAGCAGTATTACTGTTGTGAAGTCTACCTTACAATTTACTGTACCAAGATGGTATCTTTAACGGTAAAACTGATGGTTTAGCTTCATCCCTATTGAAAGCTTTAAACTTTGAACTATGTCATATGGTTTTCAAATATCTGCAAGGTGATAATACGAACAATGCAATATCAACATCTCAAGTTTAAGTATTAGTTTCAGAACTTGAATGCATGAGAAATTAGGAGTCTTTTGACCAACATTTTTCTACAGCTGAATATTACTCAGAAACTGATACTATAAAGGATTCCTATACGCTGGATCTCCTTTTTTAAAACTCGAGTCATATTAACTGGCAAAGGTCGTTACGGGGTCACTTTTTTTTATGAGGTATTATATTTAATGCTGAATGATGTAATAATTCGATTTTTTGAAATCGTGTTGTCACTCTTCACGTCCACTGATCGTTTAGTGTCTTAAAACACAAATAAAATCCCTGAAACTTCTTACATGTGCTGAAGCTTGTCAAGATCTCCGTAACACCGTGGAAAAGACACATCTCAGTGACTTAGTGCTGTCAGTTGCATCAGAAAAAATGAAGTCAATAAGTAAAATGGTACTCGTGATTGTTTACGGATTCATTTCGATTTTTATCGTTAATAAGGATAATTGTTCAGTTGTCCCTGCGTATATTTGTGTGCACCCGCTGTATTTCATACGTACTATAACTATATGTGTATAGTGTTTCATGTATTATATATATATTGTTTGTGTACTATACATTTATAATA
>NW_013665856.1:671353-695644 GCF_000517525.1 Limulus polyphemus | reverse complement strand
TTTATAATAAATACATACATAGTAGAATATTGTGGATTACTCTTTGGTGCCTGCTCTTTTATATATATATACACGCGCACGCTCATGAGCAGTTTGAAACATCAAAAGTACGTGGATGTTTATTACACAAGTATATCTGGTGACTCTTTGTGCAGTTTTCGGTTAATTTCTCCAATATTAGTGATTCTATGCTTCTTTTTTTTTTCATGAATGACTTTGTCCACAAGTCCTACCTTTTAACCTATATGAATATAATTCTGCATTTATCTATAAATCCATTATCGGTTCTTTTATTTTTGGAAGTAATTACTCACAGGTTTCAAACAACAACCAAACTGTAAATCTTCTGCTGATGTTTTGGTTTTCTATGCACATCTATGGTATTCACAAACACACACAAATGTTCCAGACAACCATACTAAGTCTTTTTAAAGTTCATCGCACAATGGGAAACACGTGCAGACTTTCCCCATCCCCCCCTTCTCTATCGAGAGCTCCGGTCTCATGCCGCATTTAGAATACCAAGTGGTACTAAACACTTAACGTTTCCATAGTGACGCTTAGCCCCCCACGTGGTCCACGAAACAACCATAGAATGTAAGCAAGGTTATGATGGTGGAACATCTGGCTAGTTACACAGAGAGGATTGTTTGCCGCTTCCGTTAGCTAAATTGGTGCCCCATAAAAATCGATCACCCAACCCTCACAAATCCATTCCATCAGTTACATACCAAATGTAATATGAAGTTTGTACCTTAGTTTCTTAACGTTCCGAATCTTTTTATTTCTAATTGTCGCATTCGGGGACAGGGAGGTATATTATCTTCTGATCAAAGCAAGCTTCCTACACAGATCAGAACGTATTAAAAGTAAAACAATATAGTAAATATATCAAGGAAACGAGTTATTACTTTCCGATTAGAGCAAGCTATGTACGCGAAGCTAAAAATTAACTTAGCAAAAAATATAGCTAACTAAATATGCCTTTCTTTAAACCACACATGTAATTCACATTTTGTGTGGGAATTATCTATGATCTCTGTGTGTATGTGTGTGTGTGTTTGTAAATTATAATACAAGTTGGAATTTCTTTATAAGCAAAGCCATATTTGTTAGTTAATGATGCTTTTTTTCCAATGCAAAGTTATAATAATACATACCAGAAAGAACAAGTGTCCAAATAACTGTGTTATAAAATTCGTTGCAAAGATCGATACAAATCATATTACACCTGCACTTTTTTTAGCCATATTTTATGTTCGAAAATTTGTGACACAGGCGCAGTGTGCACGTGGAACCACGAGTTCAGCATTAAAACATATTACTATAAGATATTATCTTGATTGCATTTTTGTCACGATAGCAACATTTCAACGGTTAAGTAGCGAGATGTAAAAGCAAAACGTGATCGCGTGCACGTTTTACAAAACTAAATCGAAATACATGATCAATATTCGACCACACATAAACTGTATATAATCTTTAAAAATAACAAAGGCGTGAATATGAAAAATAAAAACGCAGGTTTATAACTTTCGTAAGCTATTCTATTTAAAAAGGGGGGGAGAGCAGTGAACTTCAAATGAACCTCATTCTAAACTATCACATCCACTCGCTGATTAAATAGTAAAAGTGCCACAATAAGTTATTTGATCTTGTACACTTTTCTATGTTAAACTTATATTCAAGTTTTTCTTCATTACCCATTCAAGCCGTCTCCAGCCATTATTAGTCTCAAAGTGGGTTCCTCGTTATCGTACTTGAAGTTGTTGGTTCTTTTTGACTGCGTCTGCTTGAACCATATATGCGAAGACCTCATCTCACACGTACTCCAGACAAATAAAGTCTATACAATTTCATTTCCAGTACACGCTATTTATGTTACGAAACTGTAAGGTTTAAGGATAAAATGCATGAACGATTAAACGTGAAAATGATAGCTTTATATATGCGTTCAAAAGGGCGGAAACACGTCGAAATACTATTCAGTCTTCAAACCCCAGGAAACTGCAGCAACAGTACAAAACTACGAATAATGTTCATTGATTTTTTTTTTCTAAAAATCATCACATAGATTTACCAGGGATAAAAATTAGAGTGGCAACACAGAAATGGATGAACAGGTATAAAAGAAACTGGAGTTAACAAAACTATTTATTTCCATTTATCAAAGAGTTTGCGTTTAAAAAATAAAAACTCCGCTTATAAATAACCGATTTAAACGTGGTGAGAAACGACTGGACACTCGACTAGGTTTAAGACACATGCTCACACACCAAAAGAAAAAATACTAGACTATTCACAAACGCAAATTTTGATCTTAAAGCTGACTAAACCACAGACTGAAAATTGCAATTTATTTTCTCTCTCTCCTAATAGGAATTTAGGTCTTTGTGACCTAGGAGGGTCAGGTACTCTGAGACCTCTTCCTCCTTTATTTTCTATTTTCATTGTTTGTTTGTATTTGAATTTCGCGCAAAGCTACACGAGGGCTATCTACGCTAGCCGTCCCTAATTTAGCAATTTACTCTTGGGATACTCTCTTACCAACGAATAGTCGGATTGACCGTCATATTATAACGCCCCCACGGCTGAAAGAGCGAGCATGTTTGGTGGGACGGGGATTCGAACCCGCGACCCTCAGATTGCGAGTCGAGCGCCCTAACCACCTGGCCATGTTCTATTTTGAATTTTACAATGCGATATCCAAAAATAAAAGTATGTGTTATGGCTACACAAATATTATTCTGTCTAAAAACAGAATGCGATAGTTCCATGAACATTGCCACATTTATTTTTAACTTATCACGAGAGAAAAATTATAAATAAATAAAAATATAGAAAGGTTTAACATTTTTAATGAAAAAAACGAGTTACCGACTTTTTTTTTTTTTACATCTGCCAAATAATAAACTTGTATCGAAATGAACCTCATCGTTCCTGGAACCATATCATTCACGAACTGACCTTGTAATTCAATTGGATATTCACTTTTTCATTACTGAACTTATTGAAACTCTTATAATATCAGCGTAAGTCAGTAACACCAACGCTTTTGGTATAACGAGTATTATTATAAGACTACAGACCTTAATTTAAAGCGTTAATAGTTATTTAATATTTAAAAAAAAAAGTCTAACGTAGAAAATTTGTTTAAATATTTTGAACTCTGAAGCCACAATTTTAAGGCGATGTTTCATAGATAACCGAAAAACAAACGTCCAGAATATTCTATTTGTTTCCTTCATAGACAACTCTCCCAAATCCTTGATACCGTCTGCCATCCCCGTTCTATTTTAAAGGCATTACATGATCTAAGCTCAGTTTGCTGATTACAGACGCCAGTGAAATCTTCGGAAGAAATGGGTCAAAATTTTAAGCATGCTTATATTAGAAACATATTATATAGACTTGAAAATTCAATAAAGTTGGCTTCGAAGAATTTTCTGTAAATAACTTTCAAAAACACTAAGAAGCATTAAAGTAAAACATGCATACTCATCAAGCAACTTCTTTACAGACAGGTTCAATACAGAGAAATATGTTACTCAACTATCACTCTGCGTACGAAAGAATTTGTGCGAATAAACTTCGGAATTCTTTATGTTCTTCCCGTCACGTTTAAAAGTACAGAATTTTATTTCATAAAACATTCTCTCACATTTTCTATGGCATTTCACTACCAAAGTTTACAATAATACTATGAAGATTTAATTCACACAGGTCAGTGAACCGGAGCGGTAATATATGCATGATATATGAACTATTTTATTTCTATAAAGTCATAATTTAAATTCATAGCTGATGGTAGCACGTACATACAAACAATTTGATGTGAACATTATACACGTAGATATTATTATCAATCTTACCTCGTTAACATCCATGATTTTAATAGCAGCCAATTGTCCGGTCTTAGTATGGCGACCCTAAAAACATGAAAAGAATAATTATTAATTTAGAGCAATTATCAATATAATAATGAAATCAAAAGAACTAAAAGAAACGATTAGAGACAATCTTCCAATAAACAGATATGCATGTTATCCAGCTGAGAATGGAGATAAATCAAAATTACCACAAATTACAATGTCTGTTTCGAATTTCACGCAAAAGCTACTCGAATGCTATCTCCGCTAGCCCGCCCTAATTTAATAGTAATAAAATAGAGGAAAGGCAGCTAGCCAACACCACCCACCGCCAACTTTTGGGATACTTTTTTACCAACGAATAGTGGTTTTAATTAACCATCACATTATAACGTCCCCACGGTTGAAAGGGCGAGCATGTTCAGTGACGGGGTATTACAAATTTAAGGATCACATTTTAATATTATTTAATGAAAGTCATCCACAGAATAATATACACGTTTAAAAATATATTTCTGTTATGGTCTAATATTGAAATGAGAAGTTTTCTGAACGAACTTACGTTTTATCTAAAACATAAAGCCTGGAATCCACAAATAAAAAATCAAATTTTAAAACTATATTCCACTGATATCTCAAGAATACTCCCACTGTCCCTTCCCTGGTGCAGTTAACTACATTCAGAATGAATGTATGAAACAAAAACAGATAATTTACATTACAAACAGCGTACCAAGTCACTTCATAAGTAAACTTACATAACTTGCAAGTCTGTATGTAGTATTAGCAAGGATTCTGCACTGGCACTACTTTCACGTTTGTTTTTTAACAATAGCGTTAAATGCGTTAACAATCAACGCTCAGATACGTCATAGATTCTCTTTTCAATTTCCCCTCTCGTGAGTCGTGAGAAGACAGTTATTATAATGACAAATGTCTGAGAATATAGTTACCTGTTGTGCAAACACCCGAGAAGGTAGTTATTGTAACGACAAATACAGCGGACCAACTGTTTAATGATTGTATACACGTGTTAAAGAATTCGACGACATGTCATAACATTATTCACATACCTAAATTAATTTAGGCTACTGTACGGTGAAGTATAACGTACCCAAAACCTCATCGATATTATGTACCTACTATACGTGATAACTATTTTGAGTAATGTTATTATACAAATTCGTTAGCGTGTTGGACGTAAACAGTCTGACACGAGGTACCCGTTTAGCATACAGTGTTTAAAACACAAGGTAAGCAAAAAACTCGAGTCAAGATACATTTGCCTACTGAAATGCAATGCACATGAATACGTGTACGTAGTGGATATTTTTAGGGCTCTTGAGTTCAGTTCACACATAAGCAGCAGATGTTGATAAAGAAAAGCTTGCATAAACACACTACCAGACTTTCAGAAACTGCTAACTTATCCGAAAATGCCAAAACTTCGGTCAGATTTCTTGTCAATACCGAAAATCATCGAAGGAGCGCTCATATCTAAACGTTCTCGCACGATGAATAGAAAACAAAACTCATAATATATATATATATAGCTAGCTTTCAAAAGTTGATATGTTTTTAAACACAATTATCTTACGTATCACGCAAAAAAGTTTGATGTGTCGAAAGTGGCATAAATTAAACGGCAATAATTCGTAATAACAAGTCGGCAACTTTATTCCTTTCACAAAATAAAAGTCATATACGAACAGACTAGCAAACTAACTTAAGTAAATGGTAGCAGATGAAAAGAATTCGATCAATATGTTTACATTTTGTATTACATTTCGTTAACGTTATTTGTTTATTTGTATAGCGAGAACGATGACCTGCACTACACGTTCAACAGATTCATAACAGCGTCGTTCAAATGTTATTTTTTCAAGTGTCGGTGAATTTGGTACGGTTCACGTACTACTACTAAGATTGAAAATCGTCAAATAAACAGTACAGTGTGAACGCACTCTACATAGTTTGCTATAAAACAATTAAACGAATTCACATAAGAACAATACCAAGTTAACGTAAACCATTATTTTTAAATCTTTGACTGAATAACTGCTGCTGAACTGAGGTTCACTGTGATGAACAATGAACATACTATTGTCATATATTGTTTGTTTTACGATCCGTGTTTTTTCTAATGTGAAAAAGGTTTATTACACAGACTATCTAACAACGTATCATCACCAACATTATCTTTTTACGACAGTTGCAATCTTCCACTCAGGGCGCTGAAATAAGATCTAAAGGTTACCAATACAAAAAGGAGGCGTTTTCACACGTCATAGTGATGTCATCGTGTATATATACACTGGAAAACCAGCCAATGAAGTTTCTTGTGGTAAAAGTAACAGAACTTTGACACTCTGAAAAATGGAATGCTTATAGCGGGGTTGAAAAACAGCCGCGGTATTGTGAAGTGATCAAATTATTTCAACACAGCCTTCGAGATGTGTGCAATCCTTTTGATTTACCCATCTACCTTAATTATGGTGTTCTTTATGCAGTCATGTGGGTGCAGTCAGACAATTAACATTATATAGAAAATACGCATGAATTACACTTAACTAGTGCTGCAAAGTGTAAAATACTCCTAAATATCATAAGTAAAATATATTCACACATAATTAACCAGAGATTTACGAACACACCTCGAAACTAAGACATAAAAAGTGCAATCAAAACAATGCCTATCAAGAATGACGAAATTTATTTTGTTTTTCCATTCAGAGGTACAAACACAAGCACTTCCTGAAAGGGAAATTGAATTTGTTCTTGAAACGGGGAAATTCATTGACAAAAAAAAAAGACAAAATGAATCATTATTTAGTTTAATTTAGACAAAAAAAGAGAACCTATCACAGTTGTTTTAATTAATAATGTAACGTGTCTTTTAATGGGAACATGGATTTTTGGCGAGAAATAGTGTCTAACAAACATACATTTATAGTTTCCAATGTCATTCATATATATACGTACATTGTACCTATGTGTTAAAAGTATCATGTCCAGGTATATCAAAAATAGATACGGGTTCTCATGATAGGAAACTATTACTGTGGAACACTGTACAGTGTGTCATGTATGGATATGTGTTCAATCTTTTTCATTCTATGTTAACTTATAATATGCCAACTATTATATTCTATCACTGTACTTTAATGTATATACTCTTGCTATTCCACGTGCATACACTGTGACCTAATGACAATCGTCAAATGCATTCTTTGCAACTCGAGAAGTAAAAATTAAACCACGTGCTTTGCTTGATTACCCGGGCGAAGCTATTCATGGAGTCATCTGTGTGTGTATGTCCTTGGTCCTGATTAAGTATCAGAACAAGCAGTGGCACACTGTATTACATATTTATTAATAAAAAACATTCGGTTGCATAAAAGCCAAGCAATCATACGAGTTAAAACCTAGACCTCTTTCCTTCAGCTGTTCTGGCAAAGCTCCAGTCTCCAGATCCTTTTGTGAGAACAGAAAACATGAAAATATGTTATATTTTACAAATCTTGTGCGGTTTCTCTAAAACTTGTATCCTCTGCACAGTGACATCAGCTATGCAAAACTTTACAAAAAAATTTTCCCAAATATACATATTTCATATACCAAAAAGATTTCAAAGACTTTATTGAATCTGTTGTTTGAACACCAAGATCGCTTTTTTAAAACAAAACAAAACTGATAACGTAGATACCTCAGGTTCCTGAGTAGGCTAGCATTGTAACTTTCATGTAGTATAACACTATTTCATGGTTTACGAAAGTAAAAAAACTGTACATGGAACGAGTATTTCAAATTACATTAACATTTATCCACTTTATATTTTATGTGTGAATATATAAAGTTCCTAGCAACTAGCCTTACATTTAAATACCTTTCTAAGCCATTATTTCTAAAGCTTCATTTTATCGGACTCATCCTGAAACTTAAGAGTAAACTGAATGTCAATATGTACTATAGTAAACACGTTGATACTGCTTTGTTTTTATGGATTACCCCTACTATTCCATTTGCCTTTTCGGACAACACATTGAATATTATACTAGAATCTTTCCATGTGACTTTTAGGAAGAGGGGGAGAGAAGACAAAAAGATAGACAAAGAGGGTGTTGTCCATAAAATCAGTGAAAAAATACCAATATGCTTTTGAATTTTTTTTTTTAATTACCATAAAATATATTTGTTAGCTATTTATTTATTTTTAGGCGGTTTATTGCTTTTGAGTAAGAATACTGTTGAATCCTTAAGGACTATAGAATTTTATGAAAACACGAGCACCCGAACTGTGAAAGCTTCAATCCATGTGTAACGTGAACATTTCAACAATGATACACGTGCACACCCAATCTGGATTTAACATTACCTTTTGTTAACTATTCTTAATTCGTTAACTGCTAACTGTGCAAACTCTCTAACACTTTATCTCGTCTCTAACAAACGCTGGCGTGGGATCATGAAAATACAGCTGCTCACTATTGACAACCGAGAAGATATTGCTCCTTGTTTACTACTTCTTCACTTATGCATTTTTCTTCGAAAACCTTATAAAAGTAGCCTAATTAGTTCTAGCTGTTTTTATTAGGTCAAGCTTTAAAAAATTGATTATCACCAAAATGAGTTAAAACAGAGGGAAGGCTTGACAAGAAACGATACAGGTAGAGCGTACTTTGGTATAATTTAGGTTAGGTTTATACTATTTTTTATTTTATTTTTACCCGCACTTTCATCTGAATAAATTTTTAGATATTCCTCATATCCAGGAAAAAAAATACAAAAAAAACAACACTTCCACGCAAATCATATATAGTTAAAAAAACACCTAATCATCTTATGATGAAAGCAAAATCAAGTACTTTATTCACGTAACTTTAACTTATGGGGGCCACTACTGATAAAGACCTGACATCCCGCTAATTTCAGAAAGCTATCAACTTCAGTGACTTCACCCTCCACCGTAACAGGTTTTTAAAAATGGAGCCTAAAAGTAACTGGACCCTGCTGGACAAAATGTATGCACAGTTACTCTGCAGATATGACATTTAGAGTTCATGCGTAGAGTAGGGAAAAAACTAGTACAGTTTGTATATATATAACGTACATATAAATATATAAGGATACGAATATAGCTTATGCAAAACGATAAGAACGAGCTTTCAACTAATTCTGCACAATGACTTGGTAAACTGACGACGTCCTAACCTGTCTACATCACAGCTAGACACCTAACGCCCCCTACATAGCCACGTGTTTACGATATTTGACTAGACACACAATTATTATCACTTCCACAAATGGCTACTCTTAGTTTGTTTTGTTTTTAAGCACAAAGCTGCAAATGGGCTATTTGTACTGTGCCCACCGCGGATATCGAAACCCTATTTGTTCGATCTTTTTGCATTATAACTTCTCATACTTACCGCTAAGCCATCGCGGAGTGGCTACACCAACGAGTTATAATCTATTGAAAATAAATTGATATTTAAGTTACAACTATTTCTGACGAACCTGTCTATACATTAAGATATCCACAACGTTTCTGAGGAAGGAAAAACAATGGAAAAAATTGTTTATTATTTCGACATCCTAGAAAGAGATATAGATGTTTTTTCAATACAGTACTTATCTAACACGAAAATAAATGGAATCCTTTGCGTTGCCACCAATGCCAGCTATATCATTGAATAATGTAACGTGAAGCATAATTTTGAGAATAATAAAAAACAAATATAAAAAAATGGGTTGACTGTGGGTGTTTTAGAAATGTATTCCAATGATGCAATTAAAAACACTATTAAGTATGAGGAGTAATCAGAACGTAGAAAAAAAGAAATTTATTCCACACGTGAGTAAATTATGGCTAACAAATGAATATGCTGACATATGTCGGCTGTTAGAATATGTTCTCCTGCAACATATTTTTTACCTGGCTCGATATCGCATAATATTGCAATTGACGAGTTCAGACAGAGTTAGTCATCCTGTATAACGTTGAACTAAAACCCCGCCATTTCCAGTTATTTGGTTCTCTCCAAGTCTGCGTGAATAATACTTCCACGCAAATCATATATATTTATAACACCATAACTGCAACTTAACTTAACGAAACGATTCTGATTATCCACATCCTCAACACCATTGAATCATGGTTGTTGGTTAGCTTATAAGATATAAAATCCTATATCTCTTTGAACACCAGTCTTAGTGACATGCCGCTATCACATAACACAGGCATTAAAGAGTATTTATTCCTAGCTACATTTTACTATAAATATTTGTGCACTTCGGTAATCAAATACGATAAAAATATCTTAAAAACTGTAACATACGTTCAACCAATGTACACACCACTCACAAAGCTGTGACTGAAAAACTTAATAACCTCTCGTCACAAATCTGCCCCTGATTTCAACGCTGTGTGACACACTCAAAGTATCTCCTGAACCTTCGACCCCAATCTTCCTTGTTTCATTAATGGCTATTCAAGTCCCTTTTCCAATCATATTTATGTACGTGAATGTTGAAGCAGTAAACCTAATCTGTACAATTTTAGGTGTCTATTTCTTGTCCTGTTAAGACCAAACAGACCATGTCATATACTATACAGTAGATGAAATATAAACACACACAAACTGTAATCTTTTTACGTTGATAATACATAAGAAAAACAACAATCACAGTGTAAAAATGAGCATTTTAGTAACTACGTTACAATAATTGTTACTAGGATTTCTGCATATACCTTTACATACATTGCAGTATTTAAGAATACTATTAGATAACCAATTTCGAGATTTATTTTCTTTCTTAACTACAGAAATTGAGTACTTTATATCAAAATATATTCCCAGCCTCACCACATACAGTCATATTCTATCTGACGACCGTGCATCTTGACAACGGCCCTGTAAGGTAGTTTCCACTTCAAAAAGTTCTGTCGTAAGATAGTCAGGTCCAAAGCATACCACTCTTTCCTGTGCTTTCTCAATTCATATAGTGTACGAGGAGGTCGGTTTCCCAGCATCCGTTTCAACAGTTCGATCGCAGAAAAATTCATAAGAGCTGCGTTTGGTGACTTCGACAGTATGTCTTTACATGGAATACCATGAATACCCGTTTCATTCTCAACCTCCTTGAAGTATGCAACGGATAAATGGTAGGTATAACTAGAATTCTTATTTTGGTAAACCCGTACCCTCTAGCCTCGTTTCAAGTCAGAGATCCTTCTTAATAATGTTGCGTATGTTGCCTGGGGCATTCACGTTGTAAGACCTTTTACCACTGACTTTTGTGTTCTTGTTCCCCAACTTGTTACAATACGTCATACTATGCTTACTACTATGCAGGATTCTTTCTGGATAGTTTTATGACCCAAGTTGATTCTTTCTTTTCAAATGTCATTAAGTACAATAGATATTTCAGTCTTGGAGATTCTAAATATCTAATCTAAACATATCTTTAAGATCTGGGTGTACGAATTGTTTGCGTCGGAAAAAGCCGTTACATACCCTTCTCAAAAAACGATCAGTTTTTCGTAGCATCACACTACTTACGAAATACTAAATAATATCAGTATGTATTTCCCGAGACTTTATATCCGTTGTAGTTGTCTTGTGAATTGTTGATTTGCAATACAACCTTCTTTAATTTCTTTATATATATATATATATATATATAATGGTGAAGCAGGGTAACATAAGCCGTGGAAAAAATAAAAACTTGTAGGCACAACACGTACACGATTAGCAACTAAACAGAGCAAACGGATACAAGACAGTTTTCTATAATTGTACTCCACAATACCAAGGCGCATTCCATGCCTGCTGTATGAAAATAGCTCTCATGGTGGATCAGAGTTTCGTTTGAATAAAGTTTCATCTCGATGAATCTCAACAGTTAAACATGTATGACCTAAGGGTAGGATGATGCACGAGGAAGTAAATATTTATTAATATAGTATGCATAATATGTACTATGTAACGAACACTTACAATAATGTATTGTTGTGTCAAACTATTTTCTCTTGTAACAAACATATATATATATATATTCAAAACACACTGGTTTATCGATGGTAATAGCAATCCCACTGCATTAAAAACAAAACTAGTACAACTAGAATTTCTTTCTCGTGTCGTGTCACCGTGTAATACTGATATTATATC
The DNA here is from genome assembly GCF_000517525.1 of Limulus polyphemus. Taxonomy (NCBI): domain Eukaryota; kingdom Metazoa; phylum Arthropoda; class Merostomata; order Xiphosura; family Limulidae; genus Limulus; species Limulus polyphemus. The sequence continues at coordinate 683,601 of NW_013665856.1, read as the reverse complement.
TTTGCTATCACTCAACTTCACAATTGATGTATGTTTCTTTCAATCATTCAGAAAAAAAAAAGCTTATCATTAAAATAAAGCACATGCACATAGAAATTTTATACAAACTTATTTCCTCTACGGAATATGTTAGGGCGTCAAACTACTCATAAAGTAGCCTGTGCATAATGTGGCGTCCTGTAACAGGTGAGAGTACCTGAACACAAAGGTCGTATTTACTTGCATGTTCTGATTGTTGATATGTACCTTGTTCAAACTTGTGCCAATCTGTGTTATATATCATTCACACACACACATACGGGCATTTACTGTAGATGTTACATAGGAATTAAGTACTTGCATCAATTTTAATCAAACTAATACACTTGGATAAGTGTGGATCTGAACTGTTCTCGGTTTCCGAATCGCTACGTGGGTCATATTCTATTGGTATAAATGGAAGGAAAGTCGATGTATTCTCACGTAAAGATAACCTTGTTTTTGTATAAGAATCTAATTTTTAAACCAAAAGGCAATAAAAATAGATAATCTTCAAACGAAAAAAATCCACACAGTCCACCAAAGTGACTAGATTTCAGATGTTATTTTTTTATAATATTAACACTTTTGAAACAGACATTGTACTATATCGATATTCGGGGATTATAAAAACATCAACCTGATTTTCTCAACATGTAAGTTACGTTTATTTGTGCTCATAAATTTCCATGGAAAATTAAATTTGTGTATTTTCCTAAAGCATGATTAGTCTCACGCATACAATAATTTGTTTTTCTTAATCCCATTAAATCAACTTACTAGAAGGTGGTTCGTATTACAAAACATATGTTGATTTTTAATATTCTTTTACATTTTTTTATGAAAATTAAGGTGATTCAGAGACAATAACCATCTATGTAAGATTTAGTCACAATTGTCAACGAATAATTTTTCTAAAGATGTTATCTACTAATCGTTTCTCTGCTATTATATTCCTACGTGTTAATGTTAAAAGCGTACAATCTCTAGTCCTGTGGTTTTAGTGTATCCACGATGATGTCAAGCAGCTGGTGGATCAGTGTTTACAAACTAGTCACGTGCACGACAACATAACCCACACTTACAAACACCCTGGCCTTCGCAGCTGAGCTGTTTAAATCCATTGTTGTATCAGGGTTTGCATGATTAGTCAACCATAAACCTCACTTACTTAAAATTCCGTGTTGAACATTCTTTCACACGATGATTTTCACTCGAATTCGACTATTTAAGCAATAAATAAGTAATAATCTCCGTTACGCTAAGTAGTTATTGTTGTGTACATATACAGGTTACACTAACTGTTCGTTGTAGCTAGTTAATTACACAACACCTTTTCATATTACTTATTTAACTAATAAACGTTCACTCTGCACTATACCTGTAGAAATCAATATTGTAAATTTCCGGTTTAAAAAATATTAGTATACAATTTTACTTGCTATGTTGATATAGTATTCTCAACTATACTGATTACCTTCTGATAATAATAAGTAATGCTCTAACTCTATGGAGATTTGTCAGAATAAATATTGTTGGGTTAATTTGAGTTTTTGACTTGGCTAAGTAGAAAAAGAGAGAAACTGGACACAAGCTTTCTATGATACAAAATAATAATAATATCTATGTGTGGAAAAAACAACAAACTACACTCTAGCTGTTGACATTCCTGTACTAATATACGCTTAGAGAAAAACCCGGAGACACGAAACATATGGTCTAGAACAAGAGAACACTACACATATTACAATATGTTTAACACTCGCAGTCATTCTATTATTAAGTCAGGAAGTACAACCTCCAGGTATTCCTAAACTTGTACACAACCGACGCTACCAGAAAACACACACCACAGTACTCTGGTTATTTTCTAGAGACACCTTCCGTGGCAGAGCTTATAAACACCAAAAGGGGACTGGCTTTTGCAATATGTGACTAGTTTAAGAATATGGACACTGTATTCCAAAGCCGGTCATTTCAAAGTTATAATACATGTGAGACATACCTATGCAAATACGAAAAAAATATATCAAAAACTTAGAGAACAAGAAATGTTCAGCTTTCTGAATTAAATGGATAAGAATCACCTTGTGTGTATAACATAATGCACTGACTACCAGCTTCTGTAACAACGCTGAAAGCCTTTGAAGTGCCGTTTAATATACGCATAACTGAGTACGGTACTCGTATTTTCAATCCGATAAACACCTTATACATACATGGCTAAACGACCAGAACAGGAATCCATAAGTTCAGTTGTAGCCACCACAAAGGAAAGGTTACCAGTTAGCGCTACTCATTGCTATAGGGGAGCTTGCCTGGCTTTGAACCTTGTAGCGGGATTGGCTGTCTCTCTTATACCGCATCCACAATTGAAAGTGCAAAGCATTTTCAGCGGTATCACTACACAAATCTTGGACTTTTCGTTCTGCAGTCCATAATGCTATTTGACACGTTTACAGTTTTTACGTTCTTAATCTATTTTAGTGGCCTATTACATCAAATAGCATCGTATTCTGATTTTAACTGGGCACCATATGAATCACCATAATATTATTTCAAATACGTTCTTATGCAGCTATGCACTAAATTATGTAAAAACTGATGAATTAAACTACAATTTTATACATTTTTTTCCCTTTACGTCTAGAATTAATTATGCACCTATTACATGCATCCTCATCGGCTTTTAATTAGTTTATTTTTTCTAAACTACTTTATGCATGAAGTTGCCTGTGGGTCCATGACTGTTGGTTAAATATGTGTCACGTAAATTCTGTAAACAAATACCATCAATATTGCATTTAATCGCATTATAAGTGTGGATCTGAACTGTTCTCGGTTTCTGAATCGCTACGTGGGTCATATTCCATTGCTATAAATGGAAGGAAAGGCGATGAAAATATAAAATTACTCGATATGAATCAATGTGTGTACCCGTGAACAGTCTAAAAACACATCGGCAATTTAAGTTATTTTGTTATTTGTTTTCAGCTACTTACGCAAAGCTACACAAGAGTTATCTGTGCTAGCAGTTTCTAACTTGTAACTATCAGACTAGAGAGAAGACAGCTAATTAGAAGCGCTATCGGCCAACTCTTGTCTGACCGAATAGTGGGATTTCACAGTCACCTTTCAAATGCATCCACGCCCCCAAAGTGAGGAGCGCGTTTTTTTTTTTTTGTTTCGATAAGGGACGAGTCCAAGGTACCCGTTGATCAACAGTACGGTACGCTAACTACTGGTCCCCGTTGATCAACTGTACGATATGCTACCTACTGGTCCAACGTTCAACCCTAAATTGATTGCTAGCCTTCAACTATCCAATCGCATCGTCAACGGAGACACTATTTTTCCTTTTATCGGATTTACACCAGCATACATACTAATGTCGTTAAGAGTTATGCCCACTACTGTACATGGCTGTACCTTCTACCATTTACGTAATATTTTGATCATATGCTACTTGTTCCTTTTTTTATATACTTCTTAATGTTTAGTAATGTCTGTTTGAACACTGTGCTAACGCTCGTCACAAATAACTCAATCGGATTGCTGACTTGTAATTTAGGGTTGAATTTTAAACACAAGTTATTGCTTTTCATGCACATGAGATTTGTGGTTGATTTATTGGTAAACTGTGGCAGAAACTTATATTTAACAACTGTCCTACAATCGTGTAACTTTAAAAAGAACTCCAAATCATGTATTATGCTAAGATATTAAGATTCACAATTTTCACTTTGTGCGTGGACTTCTCTTTACGTATAGCCTCTTTTGTTTTTAAACCATTGGGTCACAAAAGGTCACTTAAAGTCAGGTAAACCTTCTACAATACACTGCGGTGAACAAGATTTTTTTCTGCTCATTAGAACAGCATTTTAGAAGTAGTGAAATTAGACGAACTGATATAACTCTTAAAATTTGTCAGAAATACTGAGAAAATTTCAAAATTTTTTTTGCAGAAAAACGTTTATGAATATACATTGAATAAGAAATCTGTTCTGGGACTACTATCCGTGGATTTTCACTCAACTTTCTTAGTAAGTCATTAAATACGTTATGCACACCTAAGTACTGAGATAGGATAGCATACAAACGAACTCAAAAGTACTTGAAAAACGAAAAAAAGCTCAATTTTCTCTCGTAGGATCATCATTCCACTAAGCAAACTTTTAACACGAAAAATTTATATTCATAAAATAAGTGAAGACCTGCTCCTTTGGCTAATGTAAACAAATTTTACCTTTCTTTCTTTTCATAAATATTTTACGTAGAAACGATGTTTCTGTGGTTGTACACATTTTGGATTGGTTAAGCTAAAGTTAAGTTGTTGCATGTTTCATTAAAAAACAAACTCTGAAATATAGTTTATTGGCTTATAATCAAAATACAACAACTTTACAAAAGTGTGACGCATTTAACCATTTTATTTCCGGTGGTTCTAACCATGTCAGTTGCTGCAGACGGTCTTACTCTCATCCAGAGTCCTGTTCATTAAAAATCACAGTTGGGATGAGGGTAAAAGTTGGAGATAGCCAGAGGTAGCTTTTAAAATGTCTGCAGACAAACGAAATGCTTCTTTCATGTACCTACGGACTCTCTGCGTAGCGGTTGAAGTATTTTCAGCAAATTTAGGTCGAAAACTGTCCGCTGGGTTGAGTTTGGGCTCTGTGAGGTGTTGGAGGTAGCTTCAAAAATGTCTTTAGACAAACAAAATGCCTTTATCATGTGCCTACGGACTTTCTACACAGTGGCGCAAGGATTTTCGTCAATTTAGGTCGACAACTGTCACCTGGGTCGCGTTTGATGCCCCCGAAGTATTGGAGGTAGTCGAAGATAGCTAGTAAAAATGTCTTCAGAGAAACATTTTTCGAGTAAACTACGGACTTTCCGCGTAGCGCCTTGGTAAGACTTTTTAATCAACCTCCAACTAAACCTTTTCTTAGTAAGCCAACGAAACAGCGCATATCTCACTACCAAAATCTTTATACGTGTTAAGTCTGACAATAATATAAATTTTCATCCACGCTTTTTTGTAAAAATTATAACTGTTGTTATTATTTGGCTTGTTATTACACATCTATAATATCCACTGTCCTATCTGTGAAAAATCTATGAATTTAAAGTCCAGGGGACAGTTTACGATCTAAATTGGCTAAAAATACCTTCGACACTACGAAGAGAGTCCGTAGATATACGAAAAAGGCATTTCGTTTCTCTGAAGACATTCTAAAAGCTACCTCCGACTTTTACCAATTGCTTCAAAGTTGTATACTTTTACAAGTTTTGTCTACATATATTTGTACGCGCTGAAATTAAACTAAAATGAGGACCATAATGTATGTAATTAAGAATGTAGCTACGAAAGTCCAGTCGGAAGTATATGATACTTTATTTTTACTTTAAACTTAAATGTAGAGAGTAATAAAATCTACAACCTACAAACAAAGATAGATTACCCACATATATAACAAAGGTAAATAAAACCAGATAATCACAGATTAATGCAATAACAAATGAATCTAGAAATTTTAAACAATCATCGTTGCTTGTTTACTCGTTGCATAATCATAGTTTGGTAAGTTAATTTATGGATCATAGAACAACTTTATAAAAAAACGCTATGAAGACTTTTAATTCATGTATGTACTTACGTCATACTTTCATATAGTATATAAATATGACAATTGTCACGTGCTTTGCACAACGTGTCATTCCCAGAATTATATCGCTATGCAAGCCTATAGCCTGAAACCGGAAGTTTGCATCACACATCCCACCCAGTCTTACACCTCTCACGTAGTACAACAAAGGAATCTGAAGTGTCTGATAACAGCTTCACATTAATATACGTGCAAACATACGTTTATAAACATTAACACCCAAGTAACCTGCTGCACTAACTAATAACACCTAACACTTAAGCAAAATATTAGACACTTGAGTTATTCAAGCACAAAAAAAAAGACTTAAGTATCTATCGGTTTCGAAGATGGGTTGATGACCTATTATTTAAATTTTCCTAGCAGCGAATAGTTATCGTAAATAATGCTAGATGGCATTGTATAGCAAACAAGAAGCTATTATATCTTAAAGATTAGCAATAAATATAGTTCTTTGTTTTTAAAATAGTGATCACATCAACCGCACGACTACAAGTCACGTGACTCGGTTTAAAGTCAGATCCTGTGACGACGTCCTTGAAGAAATAGACACGCACACACACAGTATTCTTAAATATATCTTTTTGTAAAATGACGTGCAACTTACTATGCTGTAGACTGCGTATAACATCTCATAAAATACATATCTGAAAAACATACAGTTTTTCAACGATAAATTGTAACCTTATTACTTGTAAGATGACCATTGAAAATTCACAACTACATTTCATTTTCCTTCGCGAAAATGTTCTTTAACAAAATCAGTTTTCAAGCGGCGACGAAAGATTTATTTTTCACAAACAAACTTACACAACTATCCATGTCATAAATAGAAAAAAAACAAACAATCAATTATGAGAAGCATGTCATGTCTATATAACCGAAACATATAGGTTTATTTTATTATTATAAATGTAAAATGAATAGAGACTAGACGTGCAATTACGTGCCTCTGGTAAGATTTGTCACCTTACTAGAGGCACATAGCCCTGCGAACGCATGTGACGTGACGATAGAGTCGAGATAAATCGAGGAAATACATTTATCTCATCTGTTCTGATGTCATCAATGACTGCAGTCAAAATTTCCGAAACGCCCTTTGCCGCCAGCTATTCTTGCTCTACGCGTATGTTGTATACGAACACTAGCCGAATCACATACAAGAACAGAAGAGAGACGAAGTTATCCACATGTTTCCGGATCCTAAGCAATTATGAAGGTGGAAGATTGAGACTTGTCATAATATTTATTAAGATAATATCGATGATAATGAACTTGCCCACAGTGGCAAGTCTCATGGTTTATAACGCCTAAAACTGGATTTTGATATCCGTGGTGAGAAAAGCATAGGTAGCCCATCGTGTAACTTTGTGCTTAACAACAAATAAATAACGAATTTATGCACAATTTTTTATCCAAGAATTACCGACTCTTTAGACCTTTTTCTAAGCTATTTATGTACCTAATTGCTTGTGGGTCTATGCTGTTGGTTACAGAATCACTAATAACAAAAGTCACATAAACGACCAACAAAAAATACCATCAGTATTGTAACAGAAATTTGGGAGAAGTAAATACTACGTAAAAAAAGTCATCATCGTCCAAGTTCTTGTGGTCGTTACAACAGATACTTTGGACAAAGATGAATTAAATGAAAATTAACATCTTTTGATGACAGTTGTCTATTTCAAATAATTCAGAACTTCCCTTTCTAAAAAAAAAAATTTTTTTGCTGTTGCATGAACATTGTGAAATGTGGGGTATATGGTGTGGTGTTGTATTTTTTATTAGAAAAACAAATATAAAATTTGAAAAGGTACAGTACGTGTTAAACACATGTTCTATATATAAAAATTAGTAAAAGCGTTCAAATTACTATTAATCATAAGGTGTAGTACTTTGCTCAACCAAGTTGTTAAACATATACAAAAAATGTATCATCTGAAAGAAAAACGAAGATAAATTTATACGCTTTGTTGGAAGATTCCACAACTTCTTGCTCTAAGAGAGGAAGAAAAGAAACGCGGGAAGAAGTGAGAATACATGATTAATTTAACATTATTTCAATGAAAGAACAACATAATTTAGTTTCTAGGGGACATTTCTATTACGTTCTAAAAGAAACACAGAGAACAAGCGACCATTTACCCCCCCCCCCAAAAAAAAACAACGAAAAATCACCATGTTAAAAAAACTTCGGCTCATATTAAGCAGAGTTGCCAACTATACTTAAGATAATTTTATATTCCAAGTATTAAGTCAGAGTGCATACAATTTCTTTTGACGTACATAATTAGAGAAAAAAAAAACCCGTTAGCTTTGTAATATTACTCCTAGAACAACATTCTAGATTAAAAATTATAATTAAACTTAAGAATTTAACAACAACTAATGCGATTATTGCGTACGTTTTATTATTCTAACGAAGCTTGAAAACTATGCCACAAGTTCTGCCTTGCGCAATGAACTTGTTTGAAAGAGGCTGAACAAAGATAGTAGCCGCGTCATGGAGTAACTACAAAAACTATACATTACAGATGTGCATATTAAGTGTGATATATAAATACTTCCCGAAGCGCGCATACATGCTACAGTACGTTCGAGTTCTCTTTGACACTCCTGGACCTTACTAAAAAAAAGTAGTGAGACGAATGTTGAGTCGTTAACCCCTTCCTAAACATTAGATATATTTATCAGTTAAGCACGTTTGTCATAAGTAATCAAAACCAAATACCCCAAGTTACCTTGCTCACGTGTTTCAGTTCCTTCTTAGTTTATGAAGACTTGTCAACTGGTGTTTCCTACATTTAAAGTTTCCATACTTGTATTGAAACAGTTCTAACAAACTACCACAAATTATACTCGATACTAAAGATTTTGATTCAAAAATAGCAGCTATATTAACAGTTTCGTATTTACAGGATAGCTTATGTGTCCAGAAATACTATGAAGAAAACTGCTGATACAGAAACACAAACGAACTCCCCTCGATATTCTTGCCTTTTCAGTTGTAAATCTAATCACATAGATATTGGATTAAGCCAAGAACCAGTTATAAATGAATATTGCAAGGTAAAGATGAATCAAGCATATCACGTTCAGAGAAATTCTGATTATAGAAGGAAAAAGACAAGTACGCGCGTTCTAAACCAACTTATCCCTGTTTGAGCATAATAAAATAAAGTACAGTTATCAGAGTTAATGATTTGAACATGTGTTACGGAGTTGTCTGCTTCGGGTGTAATTGTACCAATCAATAGGTGCCGATAATAGGGTTTGTTTTGTTGAATGTCGCGCAAAACTGTTCGAGGACTATCTAGAGGGAAGGTAACTAGCTATTCATCACCGCCCATCCCCAACTTTTGGGTTACTCAACCAACAGTGAGATTAACCGTCACATTATAATGCGCATTCGGCTGATTGTTTGGGTTTGGTTTGTTTAGAATTTCTCACAAAGCTACACGAGGGCTATCTGTCCCTAAATTAGCAGTGAAAGACTAGAGGGAAGGCAGCTATTCAATATCACCCACAGCCAACTATTTTACCAACGAATAGTGGGATTGACCAGAACATTATAACGCCCCCACTGCTGAAAGGACGAGCATGTTTAGTGGGATGTGGATTTGAACCCGCATATCGCGAGTCGAGCGCCTTAACCACCTGGCCATGTCAGATTCCACGCTCCTGAAAGAGCGAACATATTCGATAAAGGGTTTCGATCCCGCGAACTCTCTGCAGGTTGTAAGTCAAGTTCCCTAACAACAAGGCCACGCTTGGCTCTGACAACAGATATATACAAAAAATTATCTTTACTTATTAATTCATAAAGCTAAAAAAATGTCATATTTATGGTATCAGTAAGGAACTGTCATTTATTATATATTACTCATCTGTATACATCCAAGTTCTTGAAATGTTGAATTAGTTTCGAAAATAAGCGGTACAAAGCGACAACTGAGTAAATGTTCCTTAAACTGGATTCAATTACTGCAGTTCAAAACAAGCACGTGTGTACAAAGAAAGCTGTGTACGGATTGACTATAATCATAATAGGGATAATTATAACTAATATTCACTGTGGAGTGTTTAACGAGATTGGATGGAAACTATCTTTCCTACGTACTATTTTAACATAATTCTAATTACTTTGTACTTACTGGGCCATAATGATTTAGATATACTAATAATAAATAACGTAATGGTTATTTGTTCGTTAAGAACAAAGCTGTACAATATGCTAATTGTGCTCTGGCCACCGCATTTGCCTAAACCCGACATTGAACATTATAAGCTCTCACATTTAACGCTGAACCATCAAAGGGCCAAGGATATTTATATAATTATGTTTTCAAAGATGCGAGAGTAGAATATAATTTAATGAGGTGATATACAACTCAATCCTGTAAAGACAAAAATGAAACAGTGCAGGTAAGCCGATTTAAAACAATCACCCAATACAGAAATTCTAATTATCTAATGAAAAAAAAAAATATATATATATATATATATATTATTCAAATGAAACAACTGTTTAGAAATGTGAATATTTCTTGTTCACTAGATTTTGTTGTTTTTCGCAGGTGAACTTCAGGGAACGTACACACAATCAGCTTTGGAAAAAGGGAAGGCTTCTTGAGTTTGCTATCCGATGTCATGGATCATTTCCCTTTTGGTAGTTCTAAACTCTCCCACGAAATGTGACATCGGAGAATTACTTAGACTTGTTTTAATGTATTCTCTAGTAATACTGGTTATATAAATGTTCATGAATACCTGGAGGCTACGCTCTCCCAATTTTTAATTCTGGGATAACCATATGACGCTGGTGACACGTTCATTGTGGAAGAGTTTAGCCTACTGTAATATGTATAAAGTTGTTGGTTCTATCAATTTATGGCAGATTTTTCTTGAGACCTTCATCTTGTACAAAGATCTCAATAACTAGCAAGTAGTGCTGTCATTTATTCTGTGCACACTTAGAATGAGTTGTGTTTATTTCTTGTGTGTGCTAAGTAAATATACATTATTTTTTCTATCATTGCAAAGTTGTGTCCTGTCTCTTTTCTTTTAATACTCATGTCAGAAAACAAGATAAATTCTCCAATTCTTATTCTGCCCAAACTTTGGTTAATGTGTACCTGAAAGACTAAGAATGACACAGAGTATGGTAGTATAGGAGAAACTTAAGTGCCATAACTTCAGAATTTCTTACTGTGTAATATTCTGTTTTGTTTTTTTATGAAGAAGGGGAAGTGCTCAATACATGGGTAGACCACGATTCAAGAGAGTATCAAGGTCTAGGAAACGTCTTCTCCAGAATATCTATTTTTCACTGCTGCTATGGAGGATCAGCCACAAACTCAGGAACCTGAAATTGGAACCTCCAGAGTTGCTAACCAAGTTATACTCGAGTTTTACGTAGTTCACAGAAAGCATGGGCTACTAAGGCTGAAGCAGACTTGAAGGCCGGTAGTCTAAAGACTGCATGTGATCTCTACAGGATACTCTGACTATCATTGATCAGGGCAGCTGAATCCCATCCCTGGTCGTTTTCACCAGTCACCATCCAGAAGAGAATGAAAGAAACATACAGAAGATGAACTTCAACAATTAGAGCTCTCTCACCTGTAGGAAAGACAGGAAGTGTTGGTAGACAATGACAAAGACCTGTGGGATAGACGAGAGCTTCTCCACATGGAGAAGCATGCTTCTAAAACCACTGGAAGTCATGTAGTGGCCTAGGACTGTACACAGCTGAAAGATGAGTTTCCTATGGCACCTTGGCCAAATTGAGCTCTTGGATGAGAATTGGCTTATAGTTGAGTTGCACCAACATTGCACCAAGATAGCCATCATGCCAGGTCCAACGTTCAAAATAGAAGAAGGGATCTTGGACAGTTTGGTCACGTTTGTTGATGATCTGTACCACCTACATGGAAAGGCATATCCCCCAATGGCAACTGTAAATCATGAAGACATCCTTGTTAATAAATTCATACAAGGCCTACCAATAAAATAAATACTCTGTAGGTACAATCACTGTAGCTAACTTTATAGGCTTTTTGCTTACCTGTAACCTCCTAGAAGTTATCACTTCAAAGTTGATCAACACAAATACTGCCTCTGTTTGGGGATAGATGTCTCTAATACTCAGGTGATGTCGATGCCTGCATGATGCAAGCCTCAAATACATCTAAGGGCTACCCAGCATCTTGACACAATCACATGCAAAACAAGTGGGTAGACAAGGCTTCCTTTGATGAATGTTCTTCAGCACTGCTACCATTGCCTTCCCACCAGATGACACACTTTGGGCCAGAATAGGCCCAAGGACAATACTCTGCACGAGTGTATGTGTTGAGAAGAGATTGCCAGTACCTCCAAATGCACAAGTGGGTATTCTATAGTGTACTACAGACTTGGTCTAATACATTATTTCCATCTGTTGCAGTCTAGAAAGTTGGATGCGCTAGAGTAGTTATCTGTTTGATGGTATAGTCCATTGGAAATTTGTAACAACAAATATTCAGCTCCTGCTGGAATGGTCACTGGCATGGTGAGTGA
>NW_013665856.1:662564-670353 GCF_000517525.1 Limulus polyphemus | reverse complement strand
TGACTTGTATTATCAGATATGTGTATGTGTATAACGAATTTGTGATATATTTATTTTAATGTCAACGTTTGTTTCGAATAAGTTCATATTTGAGGGCGTGTTAGTTATGTATGGCGAAATTATCGCCAATTCTCCAAGATTGTAGAACATTCGTAAACAAGAATCAACAATATTATCCATTTCCGTATCCGGTATTATAAGAAGGTTCTAGAAGATGTGTCTAGCCTATAAAACATCACGCCAAAAAACAACAGAGAAGAGACAGGTCTACTATGAGACTGTTATAACAGTGTAAGCTATAAACTGTGATTTTGCTAACCCCTATCAACCGGAAAATATACGACATTTGACCAGTAACAGATATAAATTACGAACATCAGTGAATTCCCATAGAACGTTAATATCTCTCCAAGAATATTCCTAATTTCTCATCGGACATTAGTGATTTTGTGAAAATATTATCATACTTCAACGGTCCAACAATTCAGTGCCTGACAAAGTTTTTATATGTACGTACACCTCGCTGGATATCAAGGAGACTCTCAACTAGTAAGACGATTTTAGGCTATTTGAAAGTTATTATATTTCTGTCTATAAAACTTTGTTTGTAATAATTAACCATAATGGTTGCTATTTTAAATTAAAGAATTATATATATATATATTAAAGCTTATCTGTGTCAAAACAAAAAACGGTGTGAATCAATCTTGTTTACGAATAGCATAAATTAAATAAAGTACCGGTGTTACGACAGCGGAAGTCACGCGACGTTGGGAGCATGCTGCTGGAGTTTCTCGAAGGATCTTGAATTATCGAGGAAGACCGAGTTTGTTCAGGATGCCCTCTTTTTTAGTATATAAGCCTGGCGAGAAAAACCAGCAGCATCGAAGATATATATAATTGAGTCAAGCGAAAAGGTAGTGACGGTAATATAAAGTGTGTTTTGTTATCCAGATTGCAAACGTATTGACTGTGAAAATTCTGTGTATTACAAAGTTGTATCGAGAAAGAATAAACTAGTTTTAATTAAGAAAGGACTAGTATCGGTGAAGTTCCTCGGAAAGAATTTATCCCGGAAATTAACAAACGAGCAGATACATAACACCGGCATATTTTTAAACCTAAATCCAAGATACGTTTCAACTCTTGAAAGTTAAATTATTTAACGCGGCCTTAGATTGTTTCAAATTCTCGATACGTAGCAGGTAGTTGGAATTACCCATACAGCTCCAGTTATATCATGTCCAAGAATGAATGCATGGCTGCAAGAACATTCAAGATTGTTTGTTTATGACTACACTAGCAATTTAGACTTAACAAAATGACAACAACTCAGGGATTTACTGGTTGAATATGCAAACGAGACCAAATAGCTATTTTGTTTGAACAACAATAGCTTTCAACCTCCAACAATTGCCATGCCAGTGACCCTGGATACTGTCAGTGTTGAGAAACAATGTATGTTAAATAATAGAATCATACAACCTTCAAAGAATATACCAAGGTTGTCTGTTTATTCTAGATGGATAAACATGGTGACTTGCTTTGATACCTTTCTATTAACATGTACAGTTAGGTTTCTCAATGCACTCATTAGTCCAACACACCGAACCTGGCTTTTGGACATTGGCAAGTCTAAATGAATAACAGCGCACTTAACAGAGGCTTCCGTAACAGTTTACCTGAAACAAGATAGTCCAACTTGGATAGATACTAATGCCAGTGATAGTGGAATCAGAGAGCTATTGTCACACGTTAAAGATGGAATAGAATGTGTAATTATTTCAGCTGATGGCTCCTGAATGATGGCAGTGTACAACACAGAAAGAACTGCTTGCAGTTGTAGTATTTCTCTAACACTATATGATTAAGTAAATGGATTGTATTTATTATCAATTTTAGTTAAGTCACTTATAAATCAGATTTTCAGGGTAAGGATTAATAAGACAATATTATTAATTTCAAAAGCTGATTATTCACTTTTTTTTTGAATTAACTTTACTGTCATTCAGAAGAAGTGGGAAACTGCACATGTCATGATACTGTATCATAAATCAGAACAAAAGTTAACAGGTTGCATATGTTTGGCCAAAAAATAGTTTCTGGGATATGTAATGTATAGTATGCTTCCCAGTACAATATGTGCCAGTGTCTGCAAGAATATGTCAAGTGGTTGAAGTTTGTATTAGTTGACATATATGAACTTGCATATGGGAATCTGACTAAGGCTACAATACTATATAAGAGATTTTACAACAAAACAATGAAAAATGACATTTTCAGTGTAGAGACTCAGTATGGCTTTGGTACATGCCCTATAGCATGGAAGCAACTCTGTTCTGGCTAGACTGGTCAGGATATTGTTCTTAGACAGCTCCAGTCTATCAAATTGAGATGCTTTACACAAAAGTTAAGGATAACTGTATATGACTTCCTGTATATGGTAGGGGAGTTATGTCATTAATCACCACAGAAGGTAAATCAAATTATCATACTTCATTGTGGAAAAGGCCTTGTTTCATTGAATATTGCCTGTATGTGTTTTCTGTGATGTTGAATGTGATGGGTGGATTAAACTGTCGATGATGGCATAATAGGGTTATATTTTAACTGCTAGTATTTGTGTATACTTACAACAGTAAATGTATTTTACTATTGAACAATGTGTTTTGCCTATGTCAGTCTGAGTTTGTAACTTCAGATATAAATTATTGTTGTTAAAGGGTATTTATGTTCAATATCTGGTACATTCTTATGTATATTTTTCATTGTGCAATGTTAATACAGTATTATCTGCATTAAAGATTTTCATTTTTGTCTTTGTAAAACATTATCATTGTTAAATGTCATACATTTTATTATGGATTTTTGTAGAGTAATATACTTTAAATCAATTGATCATTGTTAAGGATTTTGTTTGTGCCTGTTTCATGTACATTTAGTGCCATGAGGCCTGATTGTCCAGCACAAGATTGGTTTGTTTTGTTTCAGATATTCACACAAAGCTAAATTTGAACTGACACCAAAATGGCTAGTCTAATCAAATAGTGCAATATTATCATTACTCTTATACCATACCTACAGCCTCAACAAGACCATGGACCCTCAGATCCACAGGTCAGCATGATAACACTGAGCCATGCCCATTTCTTCAACACAAGGATAAGATATCCTAGATGTATAGTTGGCTTACAGCTTTTGATTTTTCTTGTATTTCATTGATTTTAAAGTTTATAGTTAAGAGTGACATAAAGGAAAAATAATGAAGAAATGTAACATGTTAAACATATCATGTGTTTAGTTCCCTTTCAAATGAAAAAGGTGAACATTTCTTGTTCAAAAATTTTTTTCATACATACAATTATTTGTAGCAGACGTCACATGATGCTGGTAACACGTGACGAGTTTCTCGATTGATCATGAATTTCCTAGTTCGTTTGAGACGCCTCCTTTTTTAGTATATAAGCCTGGCAGATAAAGCCTGTGGGATGATTGATTGAAGAGATAGATAATTGAGTCAAGCAAACAGTAGGCACCGTAAGTATAGTGTGTGAATCGCTTGTGAATTATAGTGTGCATTTATAAAAGTAGTTAAGTTGAAGTGACTGTGGAAATTCTGTGTATTACAAAGTTGTATCGAGAAAGAATAAACTAGTTTTATTTAAGAAAGGACTTGAATCACTGAAGTTCCTCGGAAATAATTTATACTGGAAATTAACAAACAATCAGATACGTAACAATATGTAGTACAAGAAAGTAATAGGTTTTGGAATGAGTTGTCATTATTCTTGATCTAGTTATACAATGTCAAGGGTCATTTGCCTTCCAGTGTTTCTGAACTCTCTCATGTGTCACTGGAGAATTACATAGGCTTATTTTAATGTATTCTCTGATAACACTGGCCACATAGATGATTGTGAATCTCTTGAGGCTGCATCCTCCCAATTTTTGCAAATGGGATAACTGTGTGACATAGGTGACAATTATACTGTGGGAGATTTGATCCTATTGTAATATCAACAATGGTTGAATTTCTCAGGCTATACCAGATTTTTCTTCAAGTCCAGAGAATACTGCTGTCCATGGCAGATAGACCCAGTTGTGTTTGCCTGTCTTGTGTGTCAAGCAAATAAACATAATTTTTATATCACTGCAAATTTGTTTATTTGATTTAGAGCAAAGCCAAATTAAGCTATCTGCTGTGTCCACCACAGGGAATTAAATTCTGGATTTTTAAGGTTGAAAGTTTGTAAACTTACCACTGTTCCACCAGGGGATGCAAACTTGTGTCCAATTTCTTTTATTCAACTCAATCACATAAGAAATTCACATTAAATCTCCAATAGTTATTCTGATGAACCTTTACTTATAGCACTATTATTACCTGAAGATGATTAGTGCACATGAAAATACCACAAAAGACTGTACATGTTAACTCCTAATCTGCAGAAATCAGAAAATATATTTCGTAGGAATGGTCAGCAGTTTTCAACAAGTGCACATCTCCAAAGAAAGATTCATATAGTACATAATAATACTATACATTCATCCACCCTTTCTTTCTATGATATAGAAATATCATTGCAAAAATTGTTTACTATGTTAGAATTTCTAACAGTTTGATTTCTTTGCAGTTTCTGATGACAAAAAACTTTGCAGAAGGTTTATGGAAAAGCTAAGCCACCCAATTAAAAAAAAAATATATATATATATTCTTGAATGTAAGTAAGTATTATAAATACCATACTAAGATTCCAAACGGGGTATAAATATTTAGTTTCAATTAGACAACATTATAAAACACTAAACAAATGGTATTTGTAGGTCCAAATATTGGTGATATTCATCTAATATTATGATAAAATGAATTAAAAAAGAAATGAACCTTCTCAAGCATTTTAGCATCTATATTCTATTATTATTAAATTTTCATTAACATTTACAATATAAGCTGTAAATTAATTTACTTAATTCTCTTTTTAGGGTTGGATTTCAATCATATTAGTCTTAATAAGTTAACTGTGTTGTCTAGCATTGTTAAAAGTATGAAAATATTAATTTTTTATAATTACTAATTATAATGATTTAAAATACACTACTTTAATTTTAAAAGTGTATAAAATAATACAATGTAAAAATAGTGGCGTTACATTGATTTTAAAACCTAATCATTACTTGTAATGTTGTATTAACGTTACGCTAGTAAGCTACACTTCTCGACATGATTTTTTAAGTTCTAACTAAGTATTCTGAACTACAAATATTATAATGATAAAAAAAAGGTAACTAGCTGTGAAGTTAATACGAAAAATGAAGACCGAGCAAGTCAAAGATGCATAGGCTAATTTAGTTTAAAACGTGAGTGTTCCGACGCTCACCTGTACACTGCTGAGCTTGCATTTCAACAAGTTCATTATGCATTATACAACAGAAAAATCCTAAGTTACCATCCACAATAAATGCTATTTATACAGTGTCAGTATTTCTGTATGTCTTTTGTAAACATTTACACGATTTTTGTTTTGGATATATTTTCAACTGATAATATTTTTACACAAATGCATATATATTTTACAATTAATACAGTTTTTATGATGAAATGGAAAATGATTATGAGTTATATTCTAGCATCGAAAATTTTTTGCTGTAATTATACGATAAATTCTAGAAAATGCCTAGTATTAGTAATAACATGTTACTTCAAACATGACTGAATAATGCAATTCACAATACACAACCTAGAGATTTGAGAGAGGCTTACGAAACTAGGCCTGTTAATTAGAACTGAATTTCTTACTCACCGACACTTAAATTTAAAAAAAATCTCAAAAAAAAACTAACAAATTTTATAAGCTTCCTTAAATCGATGATAAGGGCACCGTTTTAACTTTGGAGCGATAAATAAAATGGCTTGGTTTGACGAACACTGTCATGCTACTTTGAAAAACCCGCTAATTATTTTCTTGGTTTTTTTTATTTTTATCGTTTCGTCATTTTAATTTTTTTTTTGTGAATGCACAGTAAATATACAGAAACATGTTTACTATGCAATAAAAACTTGTAAGACCTAGCCTTTAAACTTAAAGCGTGTATAAAAGGCTGCTAACAGTCACTGTACAAAACATAAGCCTTTTTATAATCTAAAGTATTTAAAAATTATAATAACGATGACAAGGGCTTACGGATAAACGGCCTTGAGCGATCATTCTGCGTACCCACACACTCGAGAGGAAACAGAAATCAAGGGAGAATGTTGGCTGTTGAATTATATCTAGTATAAATTTTAAATATTGAAGTTAATAAAGGTTTAGTTGATGGAAAAACAATAAGCTATTACACGATTTTGCATCACCTCCACGTATCCTGAAAATCACTATTTAAAATATAATAATTTATTTAATTCTTTACTTAGTTAAACATGTTCATAATATAGCACGATTTTTATTGATCTAGATAATATAATCAATCTAAAAACTTTTTCCACATTTTGAAGTTCTTAATTCATTTTCACATTGATAACACTGACAAATAGTGTACACAATTCCTCACTATTTCTTCATTTACCACAATAAAAAGTTGTTGATATACGTCATAAACAGCTTTAACTGTGCTCTACGGCGGATACTTATTTTCCGGTGTTCCAGTAACACTTAAAGCAAAGATATGGCCACCCCTAGCGGCAATATAGGGTGCGTCAATCTGGTGACGTAGATGTGTTCAAGGTCCTTGGCCTGTTTATACAGTCTGATACATATACTACGTTTTCTTCCTCTGTACAAGTTTCGAATACCACGTTATTAAGCCAATTTTTTTTCTTCATAAAAATTATAACGTCATTAGCCAAAACCACAATACAATGTCCGCATTGCAAACCTTCACAGAAACTCCTCACCCTTCTACACAGTAGCGTATGTTTATACATACATATATACAAGTAATTGGGCATACAAAATCATCCAAGTTATTGAATGTTACATATAACTATGTAGGTATTATTTGTATTTTTAAGCCTTTCATATATTAACAGATATATTTTAAAGAACACACAAGATACATGAAACACTACAATAATTTATTGGATAAAACTGCAAAATAAAAAAATAATGTTCTTAATTATTCTGAAAAAATTGTAAGTGTATATGTTGGCAGGAGAATTTTGCGTTCATATAATTCAAGAACATATGGGATAATTTGCTACCTCAAAATGCCTGTGGGTATTTCTATTTCCTTGCACTGTCCCTCAGATCCTACTGAAGCGTTCCTGTGCATGTATATAAACTGGTTGAATAAATCTAGTAACAACCTATGAATATTGTAAATACTACAGTCATAATGGTAGGCATCTGAAAAATTTGCAATTTTTATACAGCTAACATTGTACAAAATGAGTATATAGGCTGAAAGAAATGAGATATTTTGATGCACACTAAGAATATTTATAAATGTAATTTACTGTCCATAAAACAGACTGATATATCATAATACTGAAAAAAAAAACATCTGTAGTTGTTTATTTTCAGTATTTAAATTATACATTTTGGATTCTGTACTGTTCCAGGTTGGGAATTACTTGAATAAAAATTAAAATTCAAATTACATTAAAACACAAGTCATCAATTTTAACTGTGTATAATTAAATTATAGGAAATGAGATTGGTCCAGAGAGAGTATATGAATATAATGAAGTTTCACTTGGACTGATTTGTTATTAAATAATGCTGAAAAATTATGTGCAGCTAATTCTATAAAAAAAAGAAAAAATCCTTTATGATATATATATATATATATA
>NW_013665856.1:657388-662543 GCF_000517525.1 Limulus polyphemus | reverse complement strand
AAAATTAATGTGACATACTAATTACTAAATAAAAAATAAAAAATAACTTATTATATATATATATATATATATATATATATATATAATACATACTATATATTTATGTGTGTGTAACAGTAAACTCTCACTAAACAGTATTTTCTGAATAGTGCATTGTTTGTTCCAGATACAAACATAAACAGTAGATTTCATGAAGCATTCAGTGATAGTGGACTTGAACAGAGTATATTAGTTCTGTGAACACACATCACAGTCACATATGTAACAGGACCAACTACTAGATAAATTACAAAGAGAACATTATCTGTACCTCTTGAATGCATATTAAAGTTAAAACATGTTTTGTACATCAAGAAAGTATAATATGGTCAAATTGTATATAAAATGTAATTGCTAAATATGGATTATACTGTACATGGGATACCATACGATTTATATATCTTAATTGTATGAGGTTTTAAGACACTATTTGCCTATTTTGATCACATAAGGCAAACCACAAAACAGAGGGACTGCTAAGTTCTATATGGTTGTGAAACATGACTTATTGAGCTGGACTATATATAAAGAAATTATTGTTAAAACATGATTTATCAAGACTTGTAACACTTGAAGTATATAAGGAATAAAAACAATTTATGTATGACAAAATAAACAAAATTTGTGGCAGGCATTTAGGCTTAAAAAATCTTTCAAGCCTCAAAGAAAATTTCGGTGTTTGAAAGATGACTCGGGTGTGGTCAGAAACTTTTGCTTCTCTTCACCTTTTATGTATGGCATGCACATTAAGGGTGTATTTAAATTGATTTACAGTTGTGATAAGATGCATAAGTTTTGATCACTTAAAATGTTTACCAATTACAAAAACATGTACATCCAAATCTGTGGCTGTTAAACCAAATGATAAAAAAAAAGTTTATCCTAATATTTCTTAAGTTCTAATTAAATGCCTAAAATCAATAGTAACAATATATAATAACTTCTACCTGTAACAACAAATTAAGTATCATATTTAAACCCAGCCTTCTGTGACTGTTAACAGCCAGAATGAACCCTTGTTACTAGAAGAATCTCAGTAGTGTCTAAGAACTTTTATCTTTTTAGTTGTTGTTTATTCTTCATGTCATTTAAATTTCCCATTAAATATCATTAAAGAGAATATATTATTTCCAAATTATTTATTTTGACTGAATGAAGTTGTGCGTGCGCACATTTGAAACTAGATACGAGGCTTGTTTAAACTAGAGCAATAAAGTAAAAAAGAAAATATTCATGTTTCCTGTAACAGGTTTCTAAGAACACATTTTTTAATGTAGCGAGCGACTATTCTAAGTTATACTTCCTGAATAAATATATGTAATTTTAATATGTTATCTACATTTGATTAACCAGTGTTGTCTGCAAAGCTAATTATTTTTTATCTTAATGTTAAAATAATATTAACAAATTATAAATTTAAAATTTCTATTTTTAAAAACAGATTTGAATTTTTTTTACCTAAATATTTTCAAATAAAGCTTTAAATTATCACAATACTTGCTCTTAAATAATTAAGTTTGAATTTTGTGACAAATTGTGACTAGGTGCTCAACATGTATGATAACTTTAATGTTTAGGTAATTATTAATATAAAAAGTGGGAATTTTCATTTTATTTAGTCAATAATAGCCATTTGTGTCTATATATAAGATTAATAAATAACAAGTCAAGACAGATAAATGTTTTCATCATCTATCAAATTTATGTGTCCCACAAAATACCTGATGACTGAAAAGCCATTGTATTAAAAAACTACTGAGTTTGTATTCTTTTGAATGAACAACTTTCATTAGTATTTAAAATGATAAAAAACAAAATGTAGTGTAATTGCATTAGAAAAATTTAGTCTTTTGTCATTTAATAAATGATACAACTCAGTATTTTTTAAATAAAGGACAATCTACAGTGTTTAAAATCTATAATGCTTGTGTAACCCTATAAGCAGTACTTCTTGTGGTTGAGGCACCTTGGATAAAGTGAAAACGATATTGCAGGTGATAATAGCAGAAGTAGTTTTTTTCAAATGATTGCTGAAGTAGACTTAACAGCACCAGCTAATTACTACATGAAGAAAAAAAAATAGCACTAATGTATGTAAACGATATGCAGCTAAATCCATACCACTGTGTTCAACACAAAAGGATCAAAATGTACAAGCTTTGTAAAACACCTGTTTAAAATGCACTTGTCTGATTTTTCAAATCTAATAGTTCCAACGTGCAGTATGTTTAGTAAAAACATTATTTTGCATAAAATACATATAAAATAGGGTATGTCACTTCCTACTCCAGATAACTTGTTTTCAAGTCCAAAGTTTACATCCTACTGACACAGAAGCCTCTGAAATCATAACTTTCATGCACAACACAGCAAATATACACAGCTACAAGGAAAGAACATAAATCATACTATAACCTGCTGTGTGTGTGTCTATATATATATACATTTCTTACTATTATTATATTTTTTATTGCTGTTTTTAGATCTTTGTAACTTGAGGTAAAGCATCTCAGACAATTCTCTTTTATTCATTGAACTTGATAATGGTCAAAAGGTTGTTCTAGTGATTTGAGTACCTCTTGTTTGTTTTCTTGCATGATTACAGCATTTACATTAAATGTAAGGGCTAAAACCTAGAGCATAAATTTTCAAGTAATATTTCTGAGAAAAAAAAATGTTTTGAATGTAAGTGATTTTCAAAAAATTTTAAAGTTGTGTATTTTCACTTACTTATATAGAATAAAACATTTTTTTATTAATGTCACAATGTTATATTCAACTTCATAAAAAATAAATTAATTATAAGTTTTAATTCAGCCTTAAAATAGCTTCTGATAAAATTCTAGTGTTTATAAATACATTTTTTTAATACATATGGTAAAATTATTATGGCAAACACTCACTTAAATGAACCTACAATTTTAAAACTTACATTGTAAGAAGAAAATACAGTCTTAAATTTAGATTGGAATCATTTTACTTTTGAAACATATCAATGTACAAATACATCAAGTGTACTTTTCAGGGGAGCAATATTTTCCTTCAATAGTAATACCATACTGTGAACTAATGTCTAACAGAACTTAACTGGATAATACACAACACACTAAAAAACATCTAATAATGACCGAAATTCCCATTCAAACCTTACTACATTACCAGGTTATTATACTCGGATATATATGACAAAAGATCTGCTTCAACATTAGCACAATAATTTGAAAAAGAAAGAAAAAACAACAACATAAAAACAAAGACCTATTGAATTTGCTACCCTTAGCCTGGGGGAATTTGGTTGTGAATCATCGATTGTGACCATACCTGTTCTACCAACTTGGAAAACCAGTTTCAAATGCATGTAATTAAGCTGATAGCATTAACAAAATAGCATATTTAGGATCACATATGGTTCAAAGTTGTTACAAGTTTCTAATTAGAAACACAAACGGAATGCTTTAATACCTCTTGAATAATTCAAATCCTATAAGATGGGAAAAAGCTAGATGCAAAATAAAATTTCAAATATGAAAAAATGAAACTTGCTTACCTTGTAAACCTGACCATATGTACCATTTCCAACAACTTCTATTAGCTCAAATATCCCAGCAGGATCCTGGAAAAATGGAGTACACTGTCAACCAACTACACATTTCAAACAGAATTGATCATAACTAAGAATGAAATGACTCTGAAGTTGATAATAACCATGTATATGTAACAAATTTATACAAAAATTCAGACTTTTTTTTTCAAATTATAATTTAAACCTAACCAAAAATACTATGCATTTGCAAGTGCACTAAAATACTACTTTAAAGAATTTATACCAAAATAATCTTGACATACTAAAAAAAAACTTTTAAAATTTTACAATGTAAGCTATAAAAACATCATCATCATGTATCCAGATTTAAGATGCATGAAGCTTGATGTGCTTCAAACATAAAGAATCTTTTAAAACGTTTAACTTCAGTATGCAGTTGTAAATTTCAATACTGAAATGAAAAAATGAATTATAAAATAAGATCTCACACCTTACTCATTAATTGTTTGGGAGATCTAGAGGCATGGTCCAAAATATAAAAAAAAAGTTATTAAACTATAGTGAAACCTATTAATATTAATCTGTCTTATGCAATATAACAAAAAATATGAACTATATATCTGTGGAAATAAAAGCCACAAAAGTCCATGACAAATCATAAGAATTTTCAGTTGTAAATATCTTAGTGTTATTGTTAGTGCAAAGCTACACAACAGACTATCTGCACTCTGTCCACAGTAGGGAATCAAACCCTGGAGTAAATATAAACATCTTATTAATATAGTACCTATACTAGTTTTCATACAAATTCTAGGAAGGTTTGTTAGTCAAGTATAAACCACAAAAAATTGTTCTAAACTTATGGTAAATGCTATCATTGATCTCATGCTGTCTGAATAGCTTATAGATACAAAAGTCCACAAGAAACATTCAATAATCATATCATCACGAACTTTTATAATCTTAAACACAAAATAGAAAAACTGACTTCAGAATAACTGTACAAAAACTGCAGCACTTGTGGGAAATGTTATAGACAGTTTTGAAAATCATAGGGCCAAAATACAGACAAGACATTTTTATTTTATGATGAACTTAACTATTTCTTTATATTTTTCTCTAAATCATGTTGTAGCTATATCAGTTTATTGTTTGGGTTACACATAACAACATGTTACTATAAGCAGATAAACCAAACTATCACTAGCAAGTGCACAATCTGGTCGATGTTAATGACATAACTGCAAGATATGTCAAAATTAGCAATAGATTTTTTTTACTCGTTTATGTCACATGCCTCAACTCAAACTCTCAACATTTTTACCAACCTCAATTAAAAGCCTTTAGGTCATTTTTCTTTAAATAAAATAATGATTACCCTTTTTTTTATTTTCACTGCTCTAATAAGAAGTTACATTTCCATTTCCAATGGATATTAAAGGCCCATCTAGATATCCCATTTTCTACTAAAATGTTACTCTAAATTACATACAGAAACCCTCTCCAGACTGGTCATGGGTCAAAAGCCATGTCATTGCATTTGTTGACTCACATTCAAAATTTTATTGAACT
>NW_013665856.1:643620-656394 GCF_000517525.1 Limulus polyphemus | reverse complement strand
ATAGGTAACATGCGAAAAGAAAAAAAAGGCATGAGTAAAACATTGCTTAACAAACCTTAATAAAAAAACTGATATTTTGCATATGAAAGCATTGTAATGTTTATTGATAATCTGCCAAATATCATTAACATACGCTTACTAATTTGAAAGTTATAGCATGAAAACTATAACAAGCACAAAATGAGGTCGGTCCAAGGACTGAACCCATGCTAAAAGAGTTAAAAACCTCAGTGATATGAAATATCCATATGCAATATTTTAAAAGTAGCCAGACTTCAATTCTAGGAGCATTTTACAAAGACCTTTAGTATTAGTGCAGAAGAAACTAATTTTTTTTCCACTATCAATACAACTATTTAATCTATTAGCTACACTTCTTTTAAAATTCAAGATACTTGCTCAAGGTAGTCACTACAATACTATAATATTATTCTTAGACAGCCCTATTGCTTATACTGCTATTTCCCAAATCTAACATAACTTAAAGATAACAAGAGACCATTTGGTCCTTCAAGCTTGTCCTCACATACATGTTGGAAAGTAGAAATTTAAACCTGCACTTCATTTTTCAGGAAATTGTTAATTGCACTCTTTAAACTTTTGTTAAATGTTGGCTTCATGAATTACACATTTTTGTAAACACCATATTATCTGTAGTTTGTGGACACTTAACCTTTGGAACAGATTGCTTTAAAACATGAGAGGCTCAACACAATTGGGAAAGCTCAAGAGAGGGAGAGATGGCTTGATGAGTACTTGTGAAGGTAGGGCTGAATATAGGCAAATGGGTGTCAGACCAAATGGAAAGAACAGCTATGAATGATGGGTCAAGGTACTTTTTTTGTCTGTCAAATGTTACAGTATTTTTTTCTAATTATAATATTTTATTTTCTCCTTTTTAACTTGTCCAACAGACAAGTAAGTAAATCCTTCAGTTATCCAATATGCTTGCAATTTACCTGAGCCCTGACATATTAATAATAAAAACTAAACAGTTTGTTGAAAGTTTATAAGAATGCACTTATCAATGTATTAAGTCACAGATCAGCAAAACAAGCATCTACACAATACATTATACCAACAATTACTTTTTGAATTGTGTATACCATGTGTGGTGTAATTATTTTATCCTAAATAAATTCTAAATTATCCATGGCAGCAAGACAATTTTTAAATTGTGAAGTATTTTTAATATTTTTATTGATTTTGTTAATCCGTACTCTACCTCCTACTCTAAATTACACTGATTACTTTCATTGTCCTTAAACTAATAAAATGCTTTTTAATGGTGTTTTCCATGAACATAATATATCTAGATTACATTTACTGATGATATTATCATGGTAGGAAGAGTTGATATTTGTAATGTCACTTATTTAGAAGAACTTCAAGAAATTTGAAAACATTATCTTTTAACATCATATTCTTATACATACAAAGGGTCCTTGTATGATTTTTTAATATTGCTATTAGCTTTCAGATTATTATTTTATCTATTGTTTCAAAGGGAATTATAAATGCTACTACCTTTTTTATTTTGGACAAAATATTTTGAATTGGTTTTAGTCATTTCTTTTGGTATGTTAAGTGGGACATAGTTCTATATAAATAAGCCAGTTCAGTGAATACTTTAGTGACAAGTGTTAAATGGGCAAGAATTAATGTTTTCAAATATTAAAAGACATTGAACATTATTCTTCTTTACAGAGGGTCTCAAGGAATTGTTATTGGTTATCCACTTTGGCAAAAATGCAGCATTTCCACTCCAAAATCATAACATAAATGTTTTAGACATTTATCCAATACTTACTATTTAATAACAGAGTGCAATGACCATCTAAAATGAATGATCAATGACAAAGATTTTATGAGGAAAAACAAAAGCAACACATTAGACAATAATATAGCATAGTGTAAATATAGCAAGCATGTATTTGTAGTATGAAGGTCTGACTGATTGCATGACATTAATTACTACTGGATCATTGTATGATATGCTTGTTCAAATATGAGGGCATTTAGCATGCGCTTAATGATTCTCCACTTCTGATTCACTAGTGTCCACTACTTACAGACTTGTTCAATTGGACATCCAGTAAATCTGTACAAAAAGACTCTGTTTCTAAAATATATTCCAAGAATGTTAACATATACCTAATTCTATATTTGAAAACATGTCAAGGAAAGGAAAAAATTTCAATCAATCACACAAGAAGCTTATTAATACACTGTTTATAAAAGTAACCATGGGTGAAATTTATTCTTTTGCTGTAGTAAATTTATTATAAAAATAAAATATGTTCTGATAAAAGTTTAGAAAAAACTACCTTTATACTCCAAATATTCATAAAAGAATTTTTATTTTAAAAACATTTCACCTTTATGGCTTCATCAGGGTTAATATACACAACTGTTTGATATTAGAATATTTGTTAAATTATCAAAACATTTGTTAAAATAAAAAATTTATTTTATATATATTTGGAGTATAAAGGTCATTTTTTCTCAACTTTTCATTAAAATGTCTAAATCCCTCCAGTATGCACTACAAATTTTGAATGACAACATAAAATATGTTATATCTTATTAGTGATTTAAATTGGTAAAAACAAAGCTAACAATTTTCAGATTTACGAAGAATGTTTTTATACAATTATTAATTAAATTATAGTAATTTTCAATGATTGATGTAAAGCAAACATTTGCAATTATACAAGAAATTACTTCAAAACAGACTTTAACCTTGATAATGAAGATAAAATGCTGAGAATGTCTGACACCCTTGAGCATTTCTCTTATTTAAGTGTTTAGAAGAGACTGTGCAAAACAAGTTTCAGTACTGAGAAGCTTAAAGTTATGCACTTAGGACATGGAAACTTAGAAATGACTTTAATTCCACAAACAGAAGGATTATTGTATAAAGACAGATTACAATCTCAACTTATTTTATTTTGAGAAAAGAAGGGTAAGGGGTGATCTTGTTGAAGTTTACAAGCTTATTCAGGAGATTGATAGGACAATGGCCTCAAATTTCTTTGTCTTATATCTTGTGAAGACAATACAACCAGAAGACAAAAGCAGTAATGTGGAGAGGACATCAAAATGGCAGGGGCTCATTGACAAAATGGGCACTTTTCAAGCATTATAAAGCTTTTTTGGGAGAGGGATGTTAGAGGAGACTATGGGTTGCCTTTGGTACATATAGGGTAAAAACCATAGAAGCAAACAAATCCTCTTTCATTCCTATTCAATTGGTCTTATAAACATTTTTATGATCTAAAACTAAACAGCTAGTTATTGCATATTAACACTTAGTAGTATATCAAAATTATTTGTTTTATTACAAAGATCTGCAAGTCATTGTGTACCATTCATTATAATACTGAAATCTTTTATCTTTTCCTAAAAACTTGCAGCAAGCAAGATGTGAAATTGGTTGTATCTTTTCATAGTCGCTAACAATTTTTTATGACAGAGAAAACAGGGCACCTTGGGGGCATAAAAACCAAGAGAGCAGCAACTTGAGCCTATCCAGCCATCCTCTGTACAAGTCATTGAACACAAGTTTAAGGTTTGAAAAAAAAAACAAGTTAGGCTCCAGTTAAGACAATTTTATTTTTCTAAAAGGTATTTGACTTGTTTGCCTTATACTGAGGTGTGTGCTGGTTTGTCTTTTACACTTTTTTGGATACATATATGAGGCCTCCCACCAGATTCTAGGCATAAAAAATAAGGGAATCTGGTTAAAAATATAAGGTGAATTTAAAAAACAATTGTGCAAATAAAGGGCATATTATTTACAAAAGACAATATACTGAGAAAACTTATAACTTACCTGTTTGCAGAGGTTATTCTACTAATAACATCTGGATGCCATACTCAAATATGTTAATATATGGCAATTCATTTCTATTTTCATGGACACAGCAGAAGAGTGTTGGCAGAACACTGAGAAAGAGGAAAACAGCTGCTAACCTAAAACACGTGCATATGTATCTAACTTAAACTCGCAATGATAATCAACTTGTCCCAACTGAAAGAAAATGCATTTAGCCTTTAAGGAAGACTATCTAGTTTAATTTCTGATACCCATTTAAGTTTAATTTATTTAACCTATAACAAATAGATGAAAGTAGTGAAGAAATAAATCAATGCAAGCACACAAGTTAAATACACACAAATACAACTTGCTATAACTCTCATGACACATCCTTGGTAATAAGAGATAAAGGAGAACAAAATCAAAGCTCAGTTTTAGGGAAAAGTACAAAATATATATGAAACAGTTAAAATATATGAAAGAATATTCTATTTTTTATGTCATTATTCAATACTTTTATCATTTTGAGACACTGTGCAGATTAAGTTTGAAGTATTACTAGTTTAGTCAACTTTCAGGATTATTTCATATTCAAAATTAAGGTTTTGATCAAAACTGTTTCAAACCCAAACAGAACTTGAAAAATATCTTTTGCACAACCCTACCCAGTATTTCCTTCATTGGGACAACATGATTAATCTTTTCATTAGAAATTTATCTTACTTTGAGATATATGCATTAATTTTTTTTATTCAGACCTCATCTGAACTGTTGTCATATGAAAAACAAAATATGCTTTCTTCTGCCAGCACCTTCTGATTTCATGCCCATAGTTCTAGAAAGTAAAAGTAAAACCACTTAATGTGCTAACAAAGATAAGATTAAATCTTCAGAAAAAATATACATTTTGCACTGCAGGGTAATAATTAGTCATAGTGTAAAACTATGAAATTTAATGTCATAAGAAGCATTGCATTATGAATAAGTACATGAACTATAGCATCATTTATCATAAAAAGTATCTGGTAACAATAGAGAGGAAAACTGTCAGTTATAGGGATTATAAGCCAAAATATAGGGATGTAGGTAAAACGTAAATAATACATGGATTATACAGCAATAAATGCTTGTTAATAAAACTAATATATATGTGAATGTAACTGGCTAGGTGTTTTTTGTTTTTGTATGCCTTGGTAGATTATTTTGTTGGAGGGAGAGAATTTCTGTCAAAGAGCCATACAGCCTTCCCTTGACTTCAATTGTTATGTTCTTGAGGAAAATGTAAATAATTTTTTCTTTCAAGCAAAAAAGCACTTTTACAATAATTGATTTTTAAAACTCCAAATGAGTGAAGTGAAATTAGTTTAAAAACTTGATTGACTAACATTCCTTTTTATTTCTCTATTACTGTACTAATAGTAATACAACTAAATCTTTAAGAAGTGTCAAAGTCCTACAAACACGATTTATAACAGTATTTTTGATATGTTTCAACTTTCTTTCTTTCCATCAAACCCAACAGTATTTACTTTATTTTAAGATGGATAAACTTAAGTTGTATTTGTTTCAAACAAACAACACCAATATCAAATATATCTTATGTTATTATATAGGACTAATAATAATATTTAATAACCAAATTTCGAAGTTGCAGCCTGCAGCTAATGTTAAAATTTGCACTTAAATGAAGATCTTACTTCATACAAAAGTTAAAAAGAACTCTTGAGTTCTAACGATGTTAAGTATTAAAAAAACATAATTCCAGTAATGTTGGTATTAGGATTACAGTTACATGCTGATTCCTGTTAAGTCTTTGTGTAATATCGTGCGTACGCTACACACAGCAACACACGCACATACATGATATGCGTGGAATTAAATATAATAAACATAATTACAATCACCAAAATAACAGAGTCCATAATCAGTTATTAGGAGCTGTGACCTACATGACCCCTCCCCGTGCATACTCCTGTCTTAAATTAAAATTATTTCATTTCAGCTATAAAAAAATTACATTACAAAGTTATTTTATTTTCGTCTTTAACTGGGCCTATAGGCTACTATGGGAGTATGGATCTTCCCTACACAATCTCTAGTTTAGTTACTACGTTACTCAACTCAACTTGAGTCTCAAGTCAAGGTTTTCAGTTTCATCAGGCCATTTATAAGTTAGTTAGTATTTTAATTTAAGCTTAGCCTTAAATCTAAATTGTAATAATAATAATAATACAATAACTTAGATTTGTACTTACCTTTAAACTGTTAAGGTCAATATCATCCAAACTACAATTAACACTAGGTTGTGTAAGTGCCATGACGTTTTTCATACAAGTCTGGAACGAAACAGCACAAACTTACTTCGAAGTTAGACGACTAAAAATTAAAAACTAAGCAGAAACGTCTGATCGAAATACTTAGGTTTTTCAATTAACTACTAAATGTAACCCAAATAAATTATTTCAAATTCACTCATTGTTTTCACAATCACAAATTCGAAAAGGAGACCACAGAATATAAATCCACATTATCAGAAAATAGTTATTTTCATTCTCTTTGATCAAGACAACGTCCCTACTCCCAAACCTCAGTCAACGACTGACAAAGCTACTGTGATGAGGTTTCCAACATATTGAAATGTGAAGTAAAACACTTAAGGCGTCATCTAGAAAGGTATTATTGAACTACATGAAAGCTCCGATTGTCATCTACAATGATACAATTTATTCAGCAATTCTCCTTATTCAAAAATAAATTCTAATTGAAATATCAAAAATAGTAGTAATATATTAAATTAATTCGCGTTTCTTTATTAGCATGTTGATATATTTATACCAGTATTATTTAATATGCCTCAACAGAATTTTATAGAAACAAAATAAAAAGTGCTTTTTTATGCATAATCAAATTTTCCAACTTGTACATGCTTCAGTAGTATTTCACAGCCATAATCATGTGTGTAACCTTTCGGATTTGAGGACGCTAAAAACGAACATCTCAGCACAAAGTCCGAAATGTCACTCAATTCAAGAGCTAAAATACTAGTGATGCATAAAAAAAAGACATCCCTGAGGATAACAGGGAAATACTGCTGAAAATATGAAAGTGTGATTACAAATTCTAATTAATGTTTCGTTGTGCATTAAAAATATTGTTTATACATGTTTCATTGAATTTATATACAAGTAGGCAAACATCCAGATCAAGAGGTTCGTATGTTGAAACATAACGAGAGTGTATATGTATGTGTGTTGGGGGGGGGGGCAACCAATCAGCAGCACTTAGCATATACATGGCTACTTTTAACCTAACAATGGAATTGGCTGTCACACTAATAACACACCACAGCTGAAAGTGCAGCGCATGTTTTGGCCCTCCAGACCTCCAACTCAGTGCGCTGACAATTATGCACTCCCAGCTTACTTGTAGAGTAATAAGTATACATATGCAATATGCAGATATATCGTATGTTTTGTATCTAATTTTAGTTATGTAGGAAATTTTAAAAATCGATTATTTACCTTTTATGCTTTTATTGTATAAACATGTGATCCATAAAACCGTTGAAGTTTGCTTATTCCAGTTGTTTTGTTTCTTTGTTTTTTATATCAAATAATGTCGATATTTCAGTAGCCTAGAGCATCCATATTGAAAGGATCATCGAACTGTAAAATTCTTTGCAGGCCTAAATGATGGTATATTTATATTATAGCTAACCAATACTGTGAGAGAACAAGGGTCACAAGAAGACGTCGTCAACTGGACAAAGAAACCGGGTTATCCGTTGAATTTAAACGTGTTTTCTTGGTACAATACTACTTGGAGATCTTCGAGTAAAGACCATATTTGAGAGTATCGTGTTTTAGTTCTGTAGCGATCAATCTTGAAAGAATGAAAGCTTAGTAGAATATCAACCCTGGTTCTGATTATATAGTTACTTATGCTGTGTTTTCTTTTGGTCTGCTTACAATAAAAATTGTGTTTATTTCATTCAGAACTTGGCCAGTCTCATTATATCGTACACAAGAAAACTCAGTCAAATTGGTCTGGTTTATTTTAGATCTCGCGAGAACTATCTGCGTTAGCCATCCCTAATTTAGCAGTAATAGCCAACAGCTAGGGAATATACAGGGAAGGTAGCTAGTCAACACCACCCACCGGCCAACTCTTAGGCTACTCTTTTACCAACGAATAGTGGGATTGACCATTACGTTATAACGCCCCACGACTGAAAGAGTGAACACGTTCGGTGTGACAGGGATTCAAACCCGCGACCCGTGGATTACGAATTGATTACCCTAACTACCAGGCCCTCAGTCGAATTCTCAAATACAGGCTACTCCATAAATCTTCTGGTCGAATCTGTGGTTATTTGCAGATCTATCTATCTGACACGTATATGAAAATCAGTTCACCTGAAAATATTACAAACAAATAGGAAGGAAAAATTTCTGTGCCAAGGCAACAGTATTTATTTGAGGGTTTCTGTCCTCATAATGTGGATTTTAGCCAGGAGAGAGAGCGTCAGAGAGAGATGGCTACAGCAAAGACAAAAGGGACATGTTGAGTCCAGGAGGAATCCTCTCCTGGATTTAGCACTTTTATCTTTGATATTAAGATCCATGACATCTGTCAACCTGTAACCACAGACTGAAAATTGGTTTTGGGAGAAGGGAAACACAAATAGCTGAAGGGCGACAGAGTGGATTGGAAGTTGACAAGTCCAAGACCATGTGGGGAGGTCTTTACAAGGTTCCTAGGCTGTCACCAGTCAGAGCACCATGACCTCACTCTGGTCATACCACTGGTGACCAGTGGAGAAAGGCTGAATATGTCACTGGTGGATGATCTCCATCGGTCAGAATTGAATTGGTATCAAGGGTGAAGACCATGAACCATGTGATGATGTATCTTTCATGACCGAAATGTTCCCCAAGACCTCGATAGATGGCAGCTCATGATACTTTGAGTCATGCACCCCAAATAGGTTGTCACCCTGTAGCCCAGAACGAAGAACCAAATGCCCATCTTGTTTCAAAAGTCCCTATTAGCAGCTTCCATCCAGTACTGATAATATCAGCAACATCTCCATCTTTCATGGGCAGGGATCCCATGAGGAAGATGTGTTGGTCAGTTGCAAAGGTCCCTGTAAACGAGATTATCCCCCTCAATGATCAATGGGGTTGTAAAAGAGGACTTAGACCAACTTTTAAAGCATTTCATGTAGGTCACTGCTTGGAATGGATTGAGTTATAAATAACGTTGATAGTTTATTCCTTGACACTGTTAAACACCTTTACTAGTAGCAGCAGGAAAACTGGAGACAGTCGTGTAGTAGGCTCAGAATAGAACTGGCCACCTATGAGGACGTTCTGCACCAATATCACGAAAAGGCATTTTGTAAAAGGGTCTTATTTTTATGTGATAATTTTCCATATGTATTATAATGTTCCCCTTCTAAAGGGGGGACAGATGACCTTTCTTTAAGACTTAGATTTGGTTTTGGTTAGTCATTCTGACCAATACAGTGATTTCCATATTATTGGATAACTTGTTCTGCATAGTCTGATACACTATCCTCTTCTAAAGAAGGCGGGAGTTCTGTATTTAAGCTCTGGTTTTTATTTCTTTATTATATATACATGGTCATAATAATATAAAAGCACAATCTCGAGTGTAATAGTTAAAAACTAATGAAAAACACAATAAATGGAATAAACTACCAGGTAGCTTGAAATCAAAGAAACAAGTTTCAATACATTCGTGCATCCTTTTCAGTGTCACTTGAGACTGAAGAGGAAACACAAATGTTTCGAAACTAGTTTCTCTAATACTAGCTTTTCTGATGGTTTGTTTCATCTATTGCGGTTTTCTCGCTAGCTAGATACTGCTCATACTTGTTTCTATATGAAAATAAAAAATAAAAATAACACAAATGTGTATTAAAACGACTTAGGAAAGTTTATCCTTGACCTTATGGTTGGTTTCTTTGATTAGAAATATATTTAAATATATATCTTTCATTATCTCCCAAAATTTCACATCCTGATGTACTTTCCCAATTAAATCCACATCTTAATCTTACACGCTTTTACATGATTTTATATCTTATTTAGTAATCGTAGGTCCAGTTTTACAATCATTAATAGCATTAAAATCATTATCCACTTATACATGTATATGTAATTATTTTACACATCAATATATATTTTCATTATTCTATTTCATTTTTTAATATTTAAATGATCAGACATACATTTTTGTTAAATCCACATTAAAGTTACTTTATACAATCACTATAAGTTTTGCATTTCGATTTTGCAAAGAGAGTATGCATAAATTTTATCTCATTTTTTCTCTCTTTTCATTAAAATGATCTAAAGTTTTACACCAGTTTTATTTAAGAAAGGACTTGTGTCGCTAAAGTTTCGTCGGAACGAATTTACGGAAAATTAACTAACGACTGGAGGCGTAACAAATTGGTGTCAGAGAGTGGGACGAAAAAAAAAGAAATGGAAACGAGAAGCGACAAATCAAACTACAGCTTAGCAGACTTGATGGCAGCAATACAAGAGCCAGGAAAGAAACAAGAAGAGAGACAACAGCAGTTGCAAGAAAACCTGCAACAGTGGCAGCTCGAACAACAAAATAAACAAGAGGAGAGATTACAACAGTTGTTGGAGGAAAAAGAAAAGAAACAATAAGAGAAATTACAGCAGTTGTTGGAGGAAAAAGAAAAGAAACAAGAAGAACGAGAAAAGAAACAAGAAGAAAGATTACAGAAGTGGCAAGAAAACCTACAACAATGGCAGCTCGAACAGCAAAATAAACAAGAGAGACTACAGTAGTGGTTGGAGGAGAAAGAAAATAAACAAGAAGAGAAATTACAGCAGTTGTTGGAGGAAAAAGAAAAGAAACAAGAAGAGAGATTACAGTAGTGGCAACTGGAACAAGAAAGCAAACAGGAAGAAAGTCAGCAGCAACTACAGGAAAGTCAACAACAGCGGCAAGAAGTACAAATAGAAAACATTAGTAAATTGAAAAACGAATTAGATACATTAAAGGATGATTTATTGTATTTTACACAAGGAGGATACATTAACCATCGACTTAATCAGCCCCAGACAATGACAAGCCCCTTCCAGACCCTGCAGCTAAACCCCTAATGCAGACATCTTCAGTCCTGTTAGAAGTCACATCCCAGATATGAAGCCGCAGGAATTCGATGGGAAGGCACAGTGGGAAGCATATAGAGCACAATTTGAGCTATTGGCAGAAATGAATTGGTGTACAGAGGAGCAGAAAGCAGTAAATCTGGCAACGAGCTTGAAGGGACAACCACTGGAAATACTTGGACAGTTGTCGGCAGATGGCAGGCACAACTATAGAGCACTGGTAGCGGCTCTAGAACTCAGGTACGGAACTCAAAATCAGTCTGAAGTCTACAGAGCTAGGTTTAGGACGAGAGTCTGTACTAAAGGGGAGAGCCTGCAAGAGCTGGCTCAGGACTTAGAAAGTATGGCACACAAGGCCTACCCAACTACACCACCCGATCTCCTCAAGTTGTTGCTGAGAGATCAGTTTGTAGACGCCTTGGACAGTCCACAACTAAAGATACAAGTGAAGCAAGCACACCCCTCTACCATGCAGGATACAATGGCCAGAGCTCTCGAATTTGAATCCTACGTTAAGTCCAGCACAGAGGTACCGAGGTTGATACAGTCGTCTGGATTCAAGGCCAGAAAAAGGCAGCTTTCAGAGAGGTTTGAGGGACTTTGCTGGGACTGTAACAAACCTGGGCACAAGAGAGCTCAATGCTGGCAACTTCAACACAGGGGAGATGCCACAGCAGGAAATGCTGCTACCCAGAAAGGTTGTTGTAACTGTGGAGAGCAAGGACATCTGAGGAGCCAGTGTAAGAAAAATACCACCAATAAGTCAGCTTCGGGAAACCAGTAATGGTTGGTGCTAAGGGACGCCCACCAACCTCCATTCGTGAAAGTCCCAACAGCTAAGTGTAAAATGGCAAGCACACATAATATCTACGTGACAGGGAAGCTGGATGGCCAAAGGTGCAACTTTGTCATAGATTCTGCATCTCAGCAAACCCTTGTGAGCGTCAAGGTGCTGGATAACAAAGGAGTACCAGAAGCTGTACAGAAGCTCTGTGGTGTGACAGGACATTCTGCAAGGTTGTGGGGACCAGTGTGGGTAACTATCGAGCTCATGGGCATGAAAAACAGACAGAAAGTATACTTGGTTGACATTGAAGACCAATGCATATCTACTACC
Source organism: Limulus polyphemus (assembly GCF_000517525.1). NCBI lineage: Eukaryota > Metazoa > Arthropoda > Merostomata > Xiphosura > Limulidae > Limulus > Limulus polyphemus. Next base: position 644,282 of record NW_013665856.1, on the reverse strand, counting down.
GAGGAAGTGTATAGTTAACTTTGATAAAATGACGATTGGAAACAACAAAGGCCAGACTCCAGTAAGTGTTGCTACATCCATTGATCTGCATGTCACGGCACTTAAATCAACTACAATACCCCTATGTCAGAGAAGATAATTTGGGGAAGGATAAAAAAACATCCCCATGGAAGCCCAATGCTTGTAGAAGCAGTGGAAGACCCATCCAGGCCAGCGTATTTGAAGATTGGAAGGTCACTTGTAGCAGGTCGCCAAGTAGTACCTATAATAGTGGCCAATTACTCTGAATATGAGCAGACACTTAAGAAAGGGGCATTGTTGGGTATGTGCCAGGAGGTAGAGCCAGTCAATGTTAAAGCAAGGAATGTAACTGTGAAGAAAGGACATACACTTCCAGAATATTTGACTGACCTCTATAAGAAGAGCATAGTCCATTTGTCATCATCACAGGCTCTTCAGGTAAAAGAACTTTTGGCAAATTATGCTGACGTCTTTTCGAAAGGAGATCATGACCTTGGATGCACAAACCTGGTAGAGCACAGAATAAACACAGGCAATCACCGTCCAATAAAGATCCCTCCAAGGAGAATAGCTCCAGCAAAGCGACAAGAGATAGAGAAGGTCATGGACGTCTAATTAAGGAAGTCTAATTAATTAAGTCG
>NW_013665856.1:641105-642885 GCF_000517525.1 Limulus polyphemus | reverse complement strand
AGGACATCTGAGGAGCCAGTGTAAGAAAAATACCACCAATAAGTCAGCTTCGGGAAACCAGTAGTGGTTGGTGCTAAGGGACGCTCACCAACCTCCATCGTGAAAGTCCCAACAGCTAAGTGTAAAATGGCAAGCACACATAATATCTATGTGACACGGAAGCTGGATGGCCAAAGGTGCAACTTTGTCATAGATTCTGCATCTCAGCAAACCCTTGTGAGCATCAAGGTGCTGGATAACAAAGGAGTACCAGAAGCTGTACAGAAGCTCTGTGGTGTGACAGGACATTCTGCAAGGTTGTGGGGTAACTATCGAGCTCATGGGCATGAAAAACAGACAGAAAGTACACTTGGCTGATATTGAAGACCAATGCATATTAGGATTGGACTATCTACTACCGAGGAAGTGTGTAGTTAACTTCGATAAAATGACGATTAGAAACAACAAAGTCCAGACTCCAGTAAGTGTTGCTACATCCGTTGATCTGCATGTCACAGGACTTAAATCAACTACAATATCCCTATGTCAGAGAAGATAATTTGGGGTAGGATAAAAGAACATCCCAAAGGAAGCCCAATGCTTGTGGAAGCAGTGGAAGACCCATCTAGGCCAGCGGATTTGAAGATTGGAAGGTCACTTGTGGCAGGTCATGAACTAGTACCTATAACAGTGGCCAATTTCTCTAAATGTAAACAGACACTTAAGGAAGGGGCACTGTTGGGTGTGTGCCAGGAGGTAGAGCCAGTCAATGTTAAAGCAAGAAATACAACTGTAAAGAAAGGACATACACTTCCAGAACATTTAACTGACCTCTATAAGAAGAGTGTAGTCCATTTGGCATCATCACGGCAGGTAAAAGAACTTTTGGTAAATTATGCAGACGTCTTTTCAAAAGGAGATCTGACCTCGGCTGCACAAACCTTGCAGAGCACAGAATAAACACAGGCAATCACCGTCCAATAAATATCCCTCCCAGGAGAATAGCTCCAGCAAAGCGACAAGAGATAGAAAAGGAAGGGATTGTCGAGAAATCAGATAGTCCCTGGTCAGCTCTTGTCGTGTTAGTCCAGAAGAAGGATGGGACCCAATGTTGCTGTGTGAACTTCAGGGCTCTTAACAGTATATCCGAAAAGACTTATACCCCCTGCCAAGAATTGATGATACTCTTGATGCCCTAAGTGGAGCCAGGTGGTTTTCAACTCTGGACTTAAAGTCAGGTTTCCATCAAGTAAAAATGGCTGAAGCAGATAGACCTAAGACAGCATTTAGTTATGGCCAAGGTCTCTGGCAATACCGAGTGATGCCGTTCGGGCTTAGTAATGCTTCAGCAACATTTGAGAGGCTAATGGAAAGAGTACTGGAAGGCCTACAATGGAGGATAGCCCTAATGTACCTGGACGATGTCATTGTATTTGCAACAACTTTTGATGAGGAAAGGTCCTGGCTAGAGGAAGTATTCAAGCGTTTGAAAATAGCAAACCTCAAACTCCATCCCAAGAAATGCCACTTGTTCCAGAAAAAGGTGCTTTACTTAGGTCACATTGTAAGTGAGCATGGTGTGCAAATTGATCCTGACAAGGTGAAAACAGTGCATGATTGGCCAACATCAGACAATGTGGGAGAGTTAAGAAGTTTCTTGGGACTCTGTATAGCTGCTCCACTACATGATTTGACTAAAAAAAAGGCCAGAAATTTGAATGGACAGTTTCTTGCTAGCATTCTTTCATGACGTTGAAGGAAAATTGGCCTCTGCTCCACTTTTAAAGCTTCCAGATCCCTC
>NW_013665856.1:636272-640105 GCF_000517525.1 Limulus polyphemus | reverse complement strand
CTGAAGTTCCTCGGGAAGAATTTATATCGGGAAATTAACAAACAACCAGAGACGTAACAGTGTTATTGATCACAAACTAGAAAATTACTTACTACTAGGCAATTTATGTATTTAGTGGTCAAATGAATCGCAAATAGTTAGAAATGCATATTTTTTCTCTATTTCATGTCTCCTGGTGGGTTACCGCTAAGTTTAGAAACTTACAACGCTTCTTTTCTTCGTGGTGGACAGAGCAGATAGCTTAATGTGGCTTTGTGCTAAAGCAAACAAATTATGTTTATTTTTTTCAGAACTACTTTCTTCTGTAGTCTCATTTTTCACAGAAACGTACAAATATACTATTTCTACAATTTATACAAGAAGCTAGTATGATAATAACCACAAACTCTGTATTAACTACATCATTTTACTCGATAGTAGCCTAGCAAAGACCTTGTTCAAGTATTTATACAACATAGTATAAAAATACCCCCCCCCCCTTACCATCAGTGTAAGAAGCAGTTTTTGAGTGGTCAGGCTTTTAGCTGTGGCAATAGCCTGACCACTCAAAAACTGCTTCTTACACCAACGATGTGTGCAAGACACTCTACCGGCATGCTTTGCATGCCATTTCTAGGGGGCATGCTCCCCAGAAACTTTTTCAAAATTTAATGCTACGAGATGGAATCTTGAGCCATTTTAACTACATGTACTGCATACACACAACGTAGTGTATTGAACTAAAAGGAAGAAATTTTAATTCACAAGTTGTAGCTATACATGCCATAAAAAGTGGTCAGGCCATGGCCTGACTGGTTTTACAGTTTCCTACGGCCCTGTTTACAGTTTACACATAAAAAGAATAACGGGAACAAAATATAGATATAAATTTCATTAATTATTGAAAACAACTAATTGGCTTTCTGTATCTGAACATTATGAAAAGAACACCATATAACAACTTTCAAATGTTTACTCATTCAGTAACAACAGAGTAAAAAACAATCTTGAAAACGGTTAATTTTATGTATAACAATACATACATTGGCAGAGACTTACTAGATATTTTCATTAAAAAGAACAAATCAAAACGAGTAGTGAGAACATTTTTGCCAAACAAACAAGGAACGTTTAGAAATGTTACTTTTTTTTTTTTTAATCAAGTATGAAAGCATATCTCCGGAAATGTAATGTAATACACAAAACGCATTAAATAGTGAAGTAAATTATGGTGAAAGGTTGCAGTATTTTACAAATTATTTATCTGAATGTTGTTGTTTTTGTGTTTTTGGTTGCTTCTTCGTATATCATCGTTTTTCGGTATATTGTATGTTCACTTTTCTCCATGTTTCTTAGCAGCATGTGTCTACTAGTTCTTGAAGAAGATATTTTATGTAGAGTTAGCACAGGCAAAAATCACCCAAAATGTTTGTGCAAAAGCTCCGTACATATCTATAACTTTTATATTTGCAAATTGATTATACCATTGATTATGTCATTGGAATAATTTTTAAGCGACTTTAAAACCTTACACTACATGATTTTAAGGTCGATTTTATATTTTTGGGCAAAACTTGCTTGTTACCCCACCCCCTCCGGTCAAAATCAAGCACCGAGGCCTATTAGAATCAGTATAGTTTAGAAAACATAACAGTTTCCCAAATTCTTTAATTTCTGTTTATTCTCTCTATATGAATCCATTTTTGAATCCACACAAACAGTCGGTAAGAAATATTCAAAAAATTCTGAACTTGACAGTAGTAATGGTTTCGTTTCAACGTGGTTTCTTCGTATTTTCTAACATGCAAATAAATATCATTGACATTTTTGCCGCATCTTATGAGGTGATATTTTTCGCATTTTAGGGGGCACTTCACTTCCAAAATTCCATCTTTTGGAGGTCCAAAGTAAGCCATACTCCCGAACAGATACTTTTTTTCGCTTTCTATTTTAATCACCAGACTTTCGTAATTCTTCCTTTTGCTTTATAATTTATATGATGTTATTTCTCGTATTCTGCACATTCCACTAAAGCAAGATTGGCGTTGTTAGTCTTTTCCTTTTGCTGTTCTAAACATTCAGTGTGAACCTTTTAACGATCAGCCATCTGGTTGCTTTCATCTTCATTCAACTGTAAAGTTTCCAGAAGCTTTTGTTTTTTTGTCTTTCATTTGTTCCAGAGATGTAATGCTGCCGGAGTACTCGTTCGACATTTGAAATTAGAGTTGAGTCCCGATACTTCAAAACTACAAATATAAAGATAAAGTATAAGTTATTCAGTTTATGCCCGAGCTTAATTGTTTTTCTTAATGAAATTTTCAGAGTGTCAGAGAACACGCTGATCACTTGTAATCTGACCTCCCAGAACTCATTCTATCGCTCTCCCTTAGGAAATGGCGTCAGACACCTTGCGACCCCGCCAGCTCAAGAGTAGATGTCAGAACGTTAAAACGTGAAATGTTTTTGTCATACGTCACGTGGTTAATAATTAATATAGTAGTAAAGCGCATAATAAAACACATGTTACAATTATAGTGTGTGTGTGTGTTTAAAACGTACACATTTTTAAAAGGCTTGTTATTTACATATTATATAATCAAGGTCACTTTTTTTAACTGTTCATGTTGGTAGGATAGGACGTGTGCAAAGATTTATAAAAGTCCAAGTTATTAGTACTGTTTGCATGTTATGTTACTAAAACTAAAGTTGTAGGAAACTAAAAGTATTGTATAGTGGAACCGAGTTGTTGTCCTTGTTTATAGCACAAAGCTACACAATAGGTTATCTGTACAGTGGCCACCACAAATATCGAAACCCGATTTTAGCTTATAAGTCAACAGATCAGACTTACTACTGAGCTACTGAGGGGGAAGAGGGGCACGTTAATATTTTATTTTTTTGTTTGTATGTATTACAGATATTTAATTATTTTTATACACTCTAATTACAAAATACTTATAAAATGACAAAAAAGCATACTTGAAATAGGCATTAGTCACAACAATATTGCAATATTTAACTGCGTAATAATTTTTTGAGACACAATGTACAGATAATGTTAAAAATTAGTAAATGAGGGTAATTATGCTATGATTTTTGATAATGTTTGCATATCTTTACAAAATTTGGCAAGTTATTGGTAAACATTACAAGGCTTTCGTATACAAAATATCAGGTTTTAAAATTAAGTATTAAGATCTTTTAATTAAAAATTTTCTCGTAAAATTTTGTCTTTCAGAATGTTATCCAGAAAATTATCAATATTCTTTTAAACTTTATATTTTATCTGTTATTTTCACTACTGTATCTCTGCGAATATTAAATGCCAAAAACAATGGCCCAGTTCTTGACAAAAAAACAAACATTTCCAACCCAAAAACCTGGACTCCATTCACAGAAAGCGATGCTTTGCATTTGGTGGGACATTAAAGGAGTAATTCATTTAGAACTCCTCAATCCACAGTGAACTGTCAATTTTCAACCCCAAAACCTGGACTCCATCCACAGAAAGCGATACTTTGCATTTGGTGGGACATTAAAGGAGTAATTCATTTAGAACTCCTCATTCCACAGTGAACTGTCAATGCAGAGATCTATAGTCAGCAACTGGAACGTTTGAATCAAGCCCATCATCAGAAATGCCCTTCACTTGGAAAGGTGTTCTTCTTCACGACAATGCACGTCCATATGTGGCACGTTTGACGCAACACAAGATTATGGAGATGGGTTGTGAAGTTCTCCCCACCCACCATATTCTCCAGATATGGCACCATCAGATTACCATCTTTTTCATTCGCTGCAATGGGTAAACGTATGCAAATGTGGAAGGTGTTATAGAAGACATCGACATGTTT
>NW_013665856.1:632246-636172 GCF_000517525.1 Limulus polyphemus | reverse complement strand
AAGAATGGAGACTATTTCATTTAATAAATGTTTTGTTTGGATATACAAGTTGTTCGGATTTTTTTTCATCTAAAATAAGCGACATTAATTTCTTGACGACCTAATACATTTACTGGATTAAGTGACAATGGATTCATCAGTTACGATTAAACTTATTACAAATTGAAAATAATCACTAGAAAATAATTTAATGTTTCCTATTTAATTACAATTCAATTTAATTTATAAGTATTAAAATAGAGCATCTACAGACACTGAAAATGCAACCTTGGAGCATCAGAACTACTAAAGAAAGGGTCAACTACTTTATTTGTAAGACCTGTATATGCTAGTGCAGTGTAGTTTCATTGCACATGCATTCATGGCACCATAGAAGACATGTTTCACACCTATATAGTTGGTAACTAAAATCCCAACTTGTTAACAGTGCAATGCTACCATGTTGACTAATGACAGGAGGATATTGTCACAGCAGTTCCAGAGAAAAATATTCTAATAGATACTTTTATAATATCAAGCTAAAAAGACACATTTTGAAAAAGGGAGTCCTTAATACCCTCCATGAAAGTAGAAAAACTCGCACAGCAGAGATATTAGGACAAAAATGAGCTCCAAAACCACAACTAAAGTAATTGGGAGAAATATCCTTGTCAGCAAAGTGAAGGCTATGGATATGAAAGAGGACCTTTTGACTCAAAAGTTTTTAGCTATTGTGGTAAAGTTGGGGATATCTCTTTGTACCATTAGCAAAATATTAAATAAAGATACAGATATTATGAAGGCTTCTAAGCTGGAGTTCACAAACTTCCATCCATACTTCAAAAATAAAGGCTGTTTTCACGGTTAAGAAAATAGAATTACAACAATCCCAAATGTCAAGTCCCCTGAAGCAGCTCCAATGAACTTTGTGCCTGTGAACTGCTTTAACATAATCTTTAAAACCAAAACCCTTAAATATTGAAGTCTTTAGAAAATGTGTCAAGATTAGTGGCAAAAAATTGGATTCATCTTCCTTCACAGAAGCTCATTACAATGAAAAATTGCAGAGTTGGGAAATAGTGCATAATTATAGCAATCCATCTGAGCACAGTCGATGGTGAATTTGTTTGTAGATAAGCACAAAGCTACATAATGGACTATCTGTGCTACGCCCATCATAGGTATCAAAACCTAGGTTTTGGCATCATAAGCTTTCAAACTTACCTTTGTGCCACTGGGAGGCAATGGAGGAAGTAGTGTAAAGGGCTAAATGGGACATGAAAGATCATTCTTATGAAATGCATTTAATCGTTTGTAGTGAATTAAGTTCAATAAGTACTTTGTATCTTTTTTCATAATTATAAGTTGCTAGACTTAAAACTTTATGGTTAAACTCTAAAATAAACCAAATCTACAACTAAACAATGGAAATTTCCAAGACAATGAATAGTTGGAATATTTAATCTTTTGACTCTTCCAGCACACCCCATGGAGTGAATATGTTTTTAACCTCATTAGGGATACCTAAGCCTCTTGCAGCAAACTTTGATTAGCAATAAACTATTTAAACCGATCCTTTTAACTGTTTAAACACTACATACATATCAAAACAGCTTTATGAGAGAGTAACCATTACAAGACCAACAGAAGACTTTTCAATTAAAAAAAAAAAGATATTTTACACATTTAATCTTTCAAATATAACGTACACTGTAGAGCGTGAAACATCATCCTTATACTGAAAAACCATAACAATAATAATCTCCTTGTGACATTAGTATAATATTTGGTATACCCAAGAAAATATACACATCATGGTTCAACATATAAAACCAATATTAGCTGCCTTTTATTGTCATAGAGTGACTGCATTCTTTCAAACAATTTTTTTATTGATTTTTCTACATCTGCATACATGAAACATTATTTCAACTTTTCTCATAGTCTTATTAATTAACACCCTTTAGCTTATAATCTGGTTTATATAAATGGTAATAGAAACTTCAGACAACAGTATACTACAGAAAATAACACTGCAACAACTTGATGGAAGGCAGTAAAATGTTCCATGTTTATTTTGAAAACAATATTTGATCCAACTTATCAAATATAATTAGATAAAATAACAGAATGACTGACCAAGGTTATGTTAAGAGATACCAATAACTGGCATTGCTAGGCGGCATGGTTTGCTCATCTGTCTTGGGTTAAGTTCCTCAATTTTTTTTCAGGTTTGGATAAAATTTTCAATTTAGGCCCCTTTTTAAAATTCCAGATTCATGTCCACAATTTGTTAAACTTTGAGTTACAATCTAATTGATGAGACTACCCTAATTCTGAATTATTTTAAAGTAGAATATAGGTTTAAATTTTATTAAGAAACCCTTGAAATATATATATATATATATATATGGGAAAAGTTATAACTCATTTATTTCATAAATTTTCATTGACTCTTTAACTCGACATTTCTAGGTTCAATCATAGCAATCTCTAATTTACAACAACCAATCAGACTGCAAACACCCTAAACTGACTAGAACTACAATAGTGATGATGCTTCCATAACCAAACTACACATAGTCAAAATATGATCTTAATGTTACTTTCATGGATTTATTTTCCTTTGTTCGGACCCACTTTTTCTAAAGTACTCCATTTCCTTACAACAAAATTTCACTAATTATATGCCAGAACAACTAAGCTTAATCATATATATTGCGAACCGTGGTATCTGTCTCCCAGTTGAAAAGCTGCGCACGCAGGCAAAGCTGAACATTCACATTTGAAATGACAGGAGAACAGACACGAATAATGTTGGTGCCAAATTTTATTTTGCAAGCAGGATATTCTACACCAAACTGTTAGGAATTAATCACACTACGATCGTTCACTTTTGAAAATGTGAGGCAACTTAAAAAATACAAATATAGACTTACTGTATATTATTGTTGAGCAGCTCTTAGAATGAGTGAAATGATCAACAATTACTTTTCGCAGTGGGTGTTATAAATAGCTCAGAGCTTTGGTTCTGAGTGAAACCAAGATTGCAACACAATTAACCTATTTTAAAGTCCATGAAATATTTTCAATTGATAGATTAACTTAAACTTTTCCTATCACTGGGGATGGGTACTTTTGCTTGTTATATAGTATTATGAAAGATGAGTTTTGTCTACTAGGTGTCAGAAGTATATAGGTGGAATTGTAAAGAAAACCAAAACATAATTTTTTTAAGTCCTTTAATTGAAACCTTAAAAAGAATACACAGGTAGGAATCCAAATCTCCACCAATTTTCGACATTTTTTTAGGCAAAATTCCATCATTAAATGTTACCAATAAATAACTTTTTTAAAAAAAAACTCAATGAAAGATTTTTTTTGTTTTGCCATTCCATCTTGTTCACAAAATGTCTATGTACAAGCAAAAAAAGTCTCCTTTGATAGGAACAAAAAGGAAGCCATTACATCACATGGAACTCTACCAAAGTTTTGTAATTTAAAGGAGTGACTGAGACTCAGTATCTTTTAACAGTTCAGTATTATTTAACCTAAGTGTATAATATAATTAAGCATATTGGATTACATTTGCATAATACAATGAACTGACAAGCATAAATTAATGGAACAAACAAGTCACAACTGACAGCCAGTGAATTACTGAAAAGCTTGTATGGAATGGACAGACTTAATATATAAATCCCTTTAAACTGGATAATAAAGATATAGTGCTCAGGAATGTGTTGCACACCTTTCTATTATATAAGTATCAGCAGGGTGAACACCCATCACCTTACAAGTACATCAATTAACGATGGCTTAGAAACAATAGTTTAGTTATGTTACTATAAAATTTCTATAATGGTAAGAAAAAAAAAAAAAAAACGACAATACAATTTTATTAAATCTTACCAAATTATTTAATTTACTCCATTAATGTTATAACA
>NW_013665856.1:587772-632225 GCF_000517525.1 Limulus polyphemus | reverse complement strand
AATAACTAGACTGTACCGTACGACTCCGCCTTCGGCCGTACGAGCAGTACTATAAATTATAATAATAGTGAAAGAAAAAAAAAAAAAACATCAATTTTATTAAATCTTACCAAATTATTTAATTTTACCTCCATTAATGTTATAACAATAAAAAAAAAAAGTTAATTCTGAGAGTGAATTTAGTATGATCAACTGAATACTTCTATAAAAAATGTACAGTTACATTCTTCTCTACTTCACAATAAGATTTTGCCTATCACTTTACAGATAAAACATATTTATATCCACTACTTATTTTTTAAATATATACTTACATTACTGACATTTAAATAATTCATCCATTCCATGTTAGCTACAATCAAAAGTCAAATATGTGATGGGCAACATGATATTTCTAATGCAGAGACCTCCTAGTCAACCTGTTCCATCCCACCTAACAATTCTAACATAATAAAGTCATCCAGTTCTGTATAGTAAGATAACTCTTTAGTATCACATCTACATAAACCAGCAAACTCTACTTTCATTATGGTAGTATATTACTAGAACCATACCTAAATATGAATCATTATGTTAGTATGAAAAACAAAAGCTAAGAGAAAAATCTGAAGCATTATTCTGAATAATAATTACATATGTGTATATATATATATATATCTTAGGTCTGTTCCTATCATTCTTCAGTGGATTTTTGTGATATGAAATGAAGCATACAAATCAATATGACAGTCGGCAACTATAATTTGAAGCACTCTAAAGTACGAGGAAGACCTGATCAGGGAAAAAAGTGTTGAGAATGTACAGTATTTTTAGATAACTTTTATTTACAGTAAATGTTATAATTCCAATAATTTTTACATTAGGAACAAAGTAATATTCATAAAATACCACACCATTTTAGTAAACAATTATAGCTAAGCTACATTCTACTGCTCAACTGCTAATTTAGATTCTATGTTTTTTACACAAACATATCTTAATTTCATGATTTGAGAACAACATACATTATGATACAGAATTGAGTACCAAATACAAGGGAGATAAAATCACCAAGATGAAGGATGTTGCTTCATCTTAGATCCAAGCCACATTGGGCTATCTGCTGTGACTACCACAGGAAAATGAACCCCAGATTTTAGTGTTGTATGTCCATAAACTTACCAATGTCCCACTCGGAGACCCAAGATGAAGGAAACAGGATGACATTAAATTTCCTTCCTTAAAAACCTATATTCAAATATATATATATACGTGAAATAAATACAATTAGACCAGCACTAGCTTGTTACATGTCACTATGAATCAAGAATACATAGACAGATTTACAGCACAAAAATACTCCTAGCAAGTTTTATTAGAACATCCTTGAGCACTTTCTACTTGTGTTAACTAAATGTAGAAAAGGACCTACGTATATTCTTATGAAACAAGCTATTTTACAAATATGTTTTTACTTTCACATTACAAAATGTCTTGAAATGTTTAAAATTGAAAAGCAAAACTCATGTTCATTTCCCCCCTGCAACATGTCATTCATATACAATGTTTAAACTATTTCAAACAAACAAGAAATATATTTAATTATACAGGCTAAGAAGTTATAAATAACATCCTCTGTATGTATGAATGTGCAATGTACACACATAAACACTTTTAAATTGAATGTGGTAATATATATATATATATATATATTTTTATATAAGGCACTAGTTATTCTATACAACAATACATACCTCACACATAATTCCATTTCTTAAGTTCTAAACTTTTTGTAAAAAGGACATAAAAAATTAACTCTTTCTAGCCTTATATGGCACTCAGGGTGCTTAATGTAATAAATATTACACATTTCAGTTAGTTTATTACTCACAGTAAGTGATAAGCTTGCCAGAAGAGTTGCTTACCACCTCACCATAAAGGAGTGATTAACTGAAACAGCTCTTACTAAGTATGATATAGTTACAAAGTACTGAGAAAAAAGTGGCTTGAATGCAAGTTAAGAAGACCATACAAAATCTTTAAAAAAATTATCATAACATGTTCAGTATTGCAAATTTCACCAGCTACACAAAATAAAATTGCTCATACTAATATTAAAGTTAGAATTTAAAATTAAATAATCACATTTGCTATCATAAATACAATTAGTGTACAATTTTGTGACCTTACTTCTAAATGTGTGATACTTGACTATTTGTACTACTTTATTTTTAAAATAAGAAATCCATAATGAAATAAAAGAATAATATCCCAAATTTGGATTTCTGACTGCAATATAAAATATCTTAATTTCATTTTAGTTTTAGTACAAAGGGATTTAAGTACTAGTATCCACTGTGTTCATTAGAAGAATAAGAATTCAAGTTTTATTTTTAAAGAGTATTTAAAAGCAGCATTAGAAGAATCATTTACAAATACAGATTTTCAGACCATACTAACTAAATTGTATATGCATTTCATTTAAAAACAAAACAAAACACTGAAACCTTTATAATGTAAAGCACTTTAATTTGTTCATCTGAATTAGATACTCTAAGAAAGCTACAAAGGTATCCACCACAAATAACAATTCTTTTAAACCCATAATTTTTTGCACTTTCTGCCAGAATTATTTTCACGATGTACTACTAATTTTCACCACATCTAAAAAAACTTCCAGTCTGTTTATAAAAGATAGATAATAATATGGTTTGAATTAGTTTTCAGCCAAAGAGACACAAGTGCTATCGAATACTGTCACTGTCAGACGGGTAAATCGGGACTTTCAGCTGGATGTTGGCAGTATCCACTCGGATTTAATAAGTTAATGCTGTCAAACATCTATATAGAAATTGTATTCAGTATATTTAAAATAGCTGAAAACTGCTAAAATAAAAGTTTATTTCACCTCAAATCTGAGTTGTGTATCAATTTGAAAAGCTACATTAGAAGAAGAATGGGAAGAAAAAAATGAACTAAACCACTAAAAACTAGTTAGCAAGTAGATTATAAACATTTTATTGAAAATTTGCAAAAATGGATAAAATAAATACACAAAATTATTAGCACTTTTCAGAAGATCTAACTGAACTTATTTTAATGTTGTATTGATTATTTTTATGTAAAGAACAAGTAACAGTGTTAATGATCAAAGTAAGGTTAGTTTTAATGATTATTATGTGGTCCCGTACTTTAATTTATGAACAACTGTAGAGGCATATGGTAACTAATCGAAGGACATTATAGGTAGGTCTCTGCTTTACAACAATTAATCCTGGCTTTAATTGAATGCCCCATCACATGACACTTAGTGTACAGTAAAATAATATGTGGTATAATATTATCAGAAAAGAACTTACAACTCAATATCACACAAATCTAATAGTTCACCTCTTTAGAACTGCAGATATTTTTACCATAATCAAATGTAAAAAAATCACAGGATAAAGTACAGGAACATAATCTTTCCTTTAAAGATGTGAATATTTTGACAATCTCATCATATACATAGCAGTACATTTTTATGAATTAAAAAAAAGTTTCATAGAAACATACTGCCACCAAAAATAGGTGCTGATCCAGATGTCTGTTAATTTCTTTTCACTCCAAATCACAGTTAATTAATTAACTTTATATTTTTGTAGTATGAAGACTGAAACTGCAGTCATATAAAACTGTGTATAAGGTTTGTACCAGATCAAAAAAGTTTCGATTTTGATTACCAATGGCCTGAAGGAGATGTACTTTTGGAACGACAAAAAAATATTAGTGAAAAAAATCTAATAATTTTTAATGACCATCTAAAAACACATAATAATAATACCAAGATCACTATACACTGATATATGTTCATAAACAGTTATATTTGGTCCCCTTGCTGCTTAAACTGCATGTTTCACAGAAAACAGTTCCATACCTAAATTTATGTTGAAGATAAGAGAATGTTTTAAATATTTTAACATGTAGCTAACAAAAGAGGTTATAGTGAAAAGAAATATAAGTAATATTAATGTCATATAAGATAAAACACCTCCACAAAACATTAATAAAATGCTTAAAACATTTGATCAATGCAAAGCAAAATCTTTTCTGTCAAAATACAATGAAATTCAAATAATTTTCCATGAGAAATACTATTTGAAATATAATTTACTTTTTAAACAGAGTAATAATAATAATAATAAGAGGTAAACAGTTTATTGCATGTTTTTTGACAATTATTTTTCAGTCTTACAAGTGGTAAACATTTCAACATTTTGATTCTAAGATAGGTTACAAAATAATATTATTATATATAACTTTTTTTTTTAAATGTTCAATTGAATAATTATTTTCATAAACTACTCTTTGCAAATCATAGAATTACAATAATTCAAGAAAATTAAAGTCAGATTTTGAACAAAGTTTCATTTGTTAAGTGGCCCTGTTTTTATTTTAGTGTTGGAATGCTCAGTCAGTCTACAGAACAATAACATTTCAGCCAGCAAATAAAATAAGAACAAAGTTAGTGAATGGGTTATTTACTAAATAAAAATTTAGATATGTATTAGAGAAATTTTTTTTGTGTTTTTATTAAAGATAATTTGTGAACAGGATAGCTGCTAACTTTATAGAAGATAAAAAGTAATTATATATCATAAAACATACAGTGTGGCATTACTTCTAATAATTTTTAATGGCCACATTTTGTTGTGGTCACATGTGAAACTATTTTGTTCCATAGAGTAAAGAACTGTTACAGCATAATAAAAGCCCAAGTAAACACTTCATAAGCTGGGAAGTTAAAAACAATATATATTTCTTACAGCAGCAATGGGAACATTAGAAAATATAAGCTTTACAATTATAACAAAAATCTAAAACTGCAAGAAAATACTGGCAACAGCATTATCTGTTTCATGATGAAAACAATTTCAATATATTGGAAAACTGGTTCTCACTGAAATTAATCTTTGAGATGACAACTTTACTTTAGGCACTGAAGACCAGCCTTATTTTTTTCCAAATTGTAAATATGTAACAATCAAATAAACACAATGAACTTCATTCTTGTTTATTGTGTAATCTTTTTACCATTTTACAAAGAAGAGGTAATGTGATGTTATAATAACAACAGAAGTTTCAATAAATAGTTTACATAAATATTTCATAACTATTGATAAACCTTGAAAAAATTTGTGCCAGACAATGGACCTAAACCATCAAGCCATGAATATTTCAGTTATACATCCGAACAGTGCCTTCCAAATTTCAAATTGTTGTACAGGACCTTGTTGCAAGTTTAGTTTACAATGCGGTACCTAAAATTTCCTTCTCATACTTCGAATGAAGCATGCTCATGCTGTTGCCAGAAGAAAGAAGGGTGCTAATTTCCCCACCAATCAGTTTCAGAGTTAAAATTTCCTCCAAAGCTGCTTCGATTAGATGTGCTGAAATACTGGTTGGCCCCATATCCATAATTAGGGGATTGGAAACTGTTGGCTCCTGTATTTCTTGCTTCTCCACTTCCACGCTGGTCACGAGTATTAAACTGTCTATAATCGCGACCACCAAAGCCACCAGACCCATACCTAAAAATCCCAAAAACTTATTATTCACCTATTTTATATCACTGCATAAAATGAAAAAGTAATTTAAGTGACATATGAAAATTATTATGAATTACTTTCGATACAAATAACTGAACTTTCATGATATAGTATATTTCACTTTCTAACTTCTGCTCAAATCATTAAGCACATTACACTAAAAAATTAAAATTACAGTACCCATAAGCAATTAGGGAAGACTTACAGATTCAAGTTGTTGTTTTTTTTAATGTGTTAAATTGTTTAAAAATTTCAAAACTTTCTAACCTGCAAAGTTCAAGTAGTTCTATGTAACAGCTTTTCACTACTGAACCCATTTTACAACTATGTAAAAAAAACAACATAAATATTTTTGATTGATAAATATAAAATGTCACAAGTATTACAATTAAACTTTTCATTTAAAACTGACCAAAGTCCATCTTCTCACTTTCCATACAAATATTACTCATTGTAATTGATTAATTTAAAACTAAGTAATCTTTTTAATTGTTTGGCTAATTTATTAGCATAGGTTGACTTTATTGATAATTTATGGACATATTAAAAAAAAAATAAATAAGTTATTTCCACTGGGTGAAGGAAGAAAAACTTATTCTATGAAGTTGAACAAGTTCTGTTTTATTCCCTGTATTTGTTTTAGGTGTGAGATACTTTTTATGATCATCTTGGTTGTCAAACACATACACACTCATATACATATGTATTTTTGGAAATTAGTATGAATTGGTATAGAAGTAATTACCTTCGAGCACCACCTCCATATCTACGAGAGTTAGAGGCTCGCTGTTCAGCCTGAACTTCTTTAGCTAAAGCAGCTAGCCAATCAGGACACTCTTGTTTTGCTTCAGTGATAAGTTCCATTAAGTCCAGTGACATGTTACGATTTTTTTCGTTAAAGAATGATGTTGCCAAGCCTGCGAGATAAAATGTTCAATTATCAATTTTAAAAATTTATTCCTTCAAAAAGAAATGAGACACACTGAACCAACAAAACTTGATTATATTCATGTTTGGAAGCTAGTGTAGACTAAAAAAATGTTAACATTTTCCTACACTTAAAATTTATTTCGGAAAGATACTTACGTCTTCTTACGAATAGCTTTTGTCAACCTATACTACACTCTATAGGCACAAATTTTGATAATCCTACCTACCCTCACGTGAAACATCTGCACGCTATCATGCAAGTGAAAATGCAGCAACCCTATGCCAATAAGGGTGCAACACAACTCCTATCGTAACAAGCACCCTCTCTTCCTTGGAGACCGTAATCACTTCAAGATTGGGCAGTAAACAGAAAATCTTCACTGGAAGTGGGAAGGTTGGGTGGGAAATGTGAGTGGGACAAGTATCTATCTGAAATATATTTTCAGTGTAAGAAAATGTTAACTTCCAATACATTCTATTACCTCTTCTCACAAATAGCTAGAATCCCACATTGAGTTGGTGGAGGGTCCAGTGAGAAGATGATCCATCTTTAGAAAGTGCCCTAAGGAAAACCATGGGTTGTGCAAATAAACAGCAGACAACATAGCTGTGGGAGATCACACCACTTCTGAGCCAGGTATATTCCTTGTCCATATGATAATGTATCACAAACAGGGTGGAATCAAAAGAGAGACCCAAGTAAAGTAAATGAAATTAAGGAACCCCTAGTGTAGAGTGACAAGGGCATGTTAGATAATAAATGGGAAATCTACCTCGACCAATACCGGATGAACCATAACAGAGATATCTGGGCCATGGTAGGAAGATGGTCCTCTACCTTTCACCTTGAAAGGTAGAGGTAGGAAAGATGAGCCTCTGTACTAAGGATCCGCATCATTACTTTTGCACATTTGACACAACCATTATCATATCTGCCAAAAACCAACATCTGGGGGATGGTAGGAAGGTGAATAGCAAAGTGGGGTTCATCTCCAGTCCAGCACCAGCCATCAGGAAGATATTGTCCAGTTCACAGTACGAGGAGAGTACTGGTCACACACATTTAAGGACTTATATGGCTGGTCCTGCTCCAATCATCACTCTATCTTCCGGGAATCAATATCTAGGGAACGGTAGGAAGGAAGGTGTTTCAGTCAGAGGGGTGAATTGCATGTTGGTAGAATGCAACGTCTATCCTCAGGCTGCATTTGGAATTGTACATCAGGTCCACAGTAGGATGAGTGTCAGTGCCATCTACACTGACAGAACACCACCACCCTACTCTCAACTGAGTGGGAGTGAGCACACTCAGGAAAAAGCCTTTATGGTTCACCACCCCAGCAGCTAGGAACTGGTAAGTGGCAAGGACTCGCATACTCCACCAGAAAAAGGGGTGAATAGCACATTGGGTGACCTCGACACCTTAATTTGAAAAGTAGAGCAATCCCACGACTTACGATACACAGATCATCATGGATGGGTAGCAATCCCCATCTGCTTTACTCATGTTAATAATGGCTGGAGACGGCTTGAATGGGTAATGAAGAAAAACTTTAATATAAGTTTAACATAACAGCAAATGTACAACGTTTCAACAAGGTTTTGTCATCATCAGGTCATCATTTTTGTCATCTTCATTACCCATTCAAGCCATCTCCAGCCATTATTAGTCTCAAAGTGGGTTCCTCGTCATCGAATTTACTCGTGTTAGTTCATGAGAGCACAGTCCGGGGCAAACTTTTTTATGAAACGAAATACTGTAAAGAATATCTACAAGTGGTCTTGCAGAATACCCCATCTCAATGGTGGGCATATTTAACACATAGGCCTTACAGTGCAGATTTAAGAATAAGTATTCCTAGTCAGGCAAAACTCACCACAAAACAGGGACTGAGATGTGAAAAATGTCCTTGTAAAGAAAATGTAGAAAAAAGGAGCACTTACCCACTCAGAGAAATCGTGGAGCTCAAAATGGTGACAGGAGGAAGACAAAAACCTGTAGAACAGGAAATGGCCATATGGTGAAGATAATGGGCAGTGGTCCACATACCAGCAAGAATAATGTCCTCTAGCAGATGATGGACATGAGCAGCCAGGAAGATGGTGTGAAGAGGCACAGAAAAGATGACAATCATCCAAGGAATGGGAAGAATATGCCAGGTGAATAAGCTAGCAACTCCAACCAGTAAGGGTAATAGGGGAAAGGTCATGGAACTGGGAAGGATTCCAAGGAATAAACAAATGGGAACAGGAACCATAAAAAAAAGCAGTGTGGAGAGCCCTGACAGAGTAGAGAAAGAGGGGAGGGTTGGAACGGTCATAAAGGTGTGATATGAAAGAAAGAGAGCAGCCAAGTTATGGGCAGGAAAGAACAATTGTGGAAAAGGACCACATAGGAACTGTGAAATAAGGTGCTGTGGATATCAATAGCAAACCCACCAATCAATGATGTCTGTACACCAACAGAAAGAGGAAAAGGGTTTTCAAGAAGAGGTGAAAGAAGGAACATGTTGACAAAAGCTCTAACGGAAAAAAGGTAAGGGCCTGAAAGATGACATTGAGGTTTCAATCCACGAGAGAGGCAGGGAGATGGGTGAGGCAAAGTGAATGAAACAAATGGGAAAGGACAGGCAAATGGAAGAGATGGGCATATCTTGTAAAACTAAACATGGCTGACAAGGCAGCAAGATAGCCTGCAGTGGAGGAGACTGAAAAGCCCCCAGTTAAAGAATCAGGTAAGCAAGGAAATGTAGAGTTGAACAAGAAGGATGATAACTACAACGTATGGACCAACAATGGTACATGTACCACTTCCACTGATACACAGCTAAGATAGAAGGATGAACAGAATGGGAATTCAAGGACTGCAAAAAGCCATGCATGAAGATGGAGTGTGGAATGGAAAGATAATACATGCCGGACTGAGGCTGACATGCATAAGGTGGGAGGAAAAAGGGAGCAGCAGAGGAGGCAACACCACCAGGCAGTGCAGAAGTGGAAATTATGACTGCACCAGCCAAAGAAGAACCACCAAAACAACATAATATGGAGTGGTCTGCATGATGGAAATGACCAAGGAAGCAGATGATTGGGAGGGTAGGCATACACATAGTGGCTCATCCAATCCTGACTGAGAACATCTACTGCTCCAGCCAGTGGATGTGGAACAGGAGACCAAAACTGTGGGAGCTTGGAATTGAGATGTGTGGCAAAGGTATCCAGATCTGGAACACCACTGGGAATTGAGCAACTGAAATACCAGTATACTGAGTATGAAGAGCAAAGGCAGCCTATGAGGAAGCTGGAAGTAGCTAGTCATCTATCTAATGGTGGAAATGAAGGCTCAGGGAATGAAGAAAATAAGCAAACTTCCTGACCAACCAACAAAAAACATAAGGAGCTTAGGTGAGCCCAGAACTGAAAACAGAACTCTGATGGATGAAACAAAGATAATGTCTGGATGCAGGGGAGATGGGAATGTGAAGGTACACAATTGAAACATCGATCTTAATGATCCATAAACCAAGAGTGAAAGCCCATCAAAGGGACAAGTTCAATTCTATGGTAAAACAAGGGTGTACGATGAAGTGGTTCAGAGCCAAAAGATTGATGACAAGGAGCTAGCCAGTCTTTTGAGGATGGGAATAAAAAGCTGTACAAGAGGAATCCCCCTGTTCGATGGCACCCTTCTGAAGAAGGCCTTGAACTGCTTCCAAAAGACATGGGAGGAAAAGGGAAACACAAAGAGAAGGAAGGAAACTGGATGATGGAAGAGGATCAAAAAGGAAGACCAGACCCTCTGAGACAACCTAAGAACCCAAGGGTCCATGGCAAAGGATCTCCACATCAGTGGCATAGCAAAGGGGGGGCAGTTGCTCCCGGGCACAAAAATTCCTCTGGCCTATAATGGCTATTAATTAATAATTATGTCCACCCCTAAAATATAGAGCAACTACCCTACGTTAAGTAAATACGACACAGTGTTAGGTTATTTGTGTGTATTATGCTTGCAGTTTTAACTTTTAAAAGCCGCCCACCGAAATACAGTGAGACTGAATTGACATACAGAAGTAAATTACACTATTCCATCATTCATCTGTAGATCAAACACAAGTCCTAGAGTACAACGTATAAGTCAGTGTATGTTTAACAAAAAGAAAATATGCGATTGATTTAACATATTAACTGGTGTGCAAGATTGGCAATATATGCAACAGACAAGATCTAGATCTAGTAAACATTATAGGCCTAATGTAGTGGTTTGTAACTGTATTGGCTGATTGCAAATCATGTCTTACACAAACTAATGTACTAGACTTTAGGTCTAATTGCCGTTATAACTTTATATCTAGACCCTAGGTCCATCATCATACAAAATGTAGCCTATATTATAGGCATACTTAGACCTGTACTAACTATTAAACTAGGCATTGCACTGTGACAGATCTAATGACTAAGTTAATAGATCTAGATGTAACACTTGTTCTAAAAGCTGGGCCTAATAAATCTAAATCTAGAATTCATGAGGCAGGGTTATATCTAGATCTGGGTAGATTCAATGCAAGGTGCTTTTAATCTATGCACCCAAATCTAAGGTCTAGTTTAGATGTATAAAGCTAAACTTCTGTCATTATTGTTACATCTAGATCCAAACCTAAGACTAAAAGGATGGAAATAACAGGTCTAACATTAATGTTAGATCTACATGTACTAGTGACTTAATCTAGGAACTGTAATCTAGCACCACTAATTAGTTAGCCTATATTTAAGTTTTCTCATCCTATCAAAACCTTTAATATTAAATATAGCCTTTGAGTCTCTAGGCTTATATTATGTTATGATTACACCCTTCTCCAGAGTGTGTGTAATTTTCATTTGAGCAATTTCAGACTTGTCTCCTGTAGTGTTCGTGTAGTTAAACCTATCGAATTTTTAGATGTGATTAAGCAACTGCCAGTAATTTATATGGTGCTATAAGCATGATTTACCAGCATATACACTCATCTGCATTGATTTTCTTACTGTCGTGTCACATTAATTAACATGAGTATGGGTGGTCTAAATAATGGCAGTTAAAGTGAAACCAAGTCCAGATATGCCTAACTAGTCCCGAGATGCAACTATAATTGTATAATTTAAATATAATTTGTGGTTAGGAACTTAGGAAAGTAGAATGCTTCCTTTCATCTGACAATTTGCAACTAAATAGTGTAGTCAGTATTTATTAATTTATTCTTTTAGCTCATTATGTCGAAAAAAGAAAGTGGGGCACAGGGATGCAAAAGACGTGCACAATTTGCAGCTTCGATGGTGGAGTCAAGAAAATTCATGAGAGCTTTCCTTGCTGGAAGTGATGACATCAGTAAGCCAGCATCTGTTCCTTTTGATGGCAGCAAAGAGGTCAAAGTGCAAGATTGTGAACATACTATTTCATTTGAAAAAGAAAATGAAGAAACTGTTCTCTGTCCTGTTGAAAGCTACAATAATAATAAACAAGAGGATTCCACTTTGTCAGAAACACATCTACAGAATAGTGTTGCTAAGCTAAAAGAGGATGACCTAATAAATATTTTAACACAGAGAAATATTGGATTTATGAAGTTTGATACAACAGGCTCAGCAGTTGTAACACATGCACATTGCACAGAGATTGTTAAAGTTGGAGCACATGAATTTCGACATAAAGAAGGTCCATTTGATGCCAAAGATGGGCATTCTGTGATTGCATTTTGGTTGATGCCTTCTGAATGGACATGAGGTCAATCATTCCTGGTTGGTGTATTCACCTCTACATAAAGCAGCATACTGCTTTTGTTGTTTTCTTTCTTCATCAACATGTGTGAATCTGATAGTCAGTCTGCTTTCAAAACACAGGGTGGATTCTCTAAGTGGAAAAAAATTGAAAAGTTAAATGCCCATGAAAATAGTGACAGTCATTGTGAGCCATTTGCTGCGTGGAAAGAAACTGAGTGCCGAATTCATCTTCAAAGTGACATTGATGAAGAGCTGCAAAGGCAAATTCAGCAAGAAAAAATAAAAAGGAGAGATGTACTGCAATGGTTGCTGGATTGTATACAATACTTAGCTTCTAATAATTATGTATTTTGTGGTCATACTGAGGACATAACCTCAAACAAAAACTCTGGAAATTTCCTGTCACTTTTGCACTTTTCACCAATGATTGCAACTGATTTGCTAACATTTATAATTTCATTTGGTGAAGATGTTTTCCCAAATTTAAGAACTGCATTGCAGATTTTGTTAACAATTGGGGTTTCTATTGCTAGTTGTGAAAAGTCCTTCAGCAAGCTGAAATTAATTCTTACATATTTGAGAACCTCAATGACTCAAGAACGACTTAGTAACTTGGCAATATTTAGTATTGAAAAAGACGTACTTAATACCTTAAATTCTGATAGTTTAATTGATGCATTTGCAGCAGCAAAAGCACAAAAGGTGCATATAATGTAACCATGAATACCAGAATGCTAATAAAATTTTTTATTTGTAAACTTAAGTAGTATTTTATCAATCTGTTTTGTAATCCATGTACACCACAAGTGACTGGCTTCTCATATAACGCATAAGTTTCAAAACCAGGGATATAACAGAAATTTATTCTGCATGCTTGAAAGATTACTCTTTGAACAATACATGACATAAATATCAAAATGGTTTACAAATTATGTAAGTACACCTAGTAGGCTATACTTCATTAGTGTTCCAGGTTTACAGTTGTGATATCGTGAGATGTTATATTGTGACTTTATTTTAGGCCTGTGTAAGGTGGTATTTAATTTTTTATGTTATTATCATTAAGTGGGTAATGAGTCTCAAAACAAATAATCAAAACATTTCAGAGGTGGGGGCACCAAAAGTGTCTTTTCCCCCAGGTGCTGAGAACCCTTGCTATGCCACTGCTCCACATGTGGGCAAAGCAGAGGAGTCTGACCCTTACAGGACCTGAACCCACAACATACTCACTCAGACTGTTGGTTGCCCCTAGGATGGTGCTCCAAGAACCAACTGCAAACCTTAGGAATACGAGAGGCCAGAACCGGTAATAGAGAGGAATGTGAGACACAGGAACAAGTTCAGGAGGGGGTTTGTATAAACAGGAGGCCAAGGAGGAAAGGGAGGTATGCAACTGTGCCAAATCAACTCTGGTTTCTAAAGAGAAAGTTTGGTTGGAGTTTATCGGCACAAAGCAACTATGCTATCTGCACTAAACAACCAGTAAATATGGTGAAGTAAAATACAATAACATGTAAAAAGAAAAAAGTTAAAATGCTCAAAAATTAGGTAAAAAAGTAAATAGAAAGAAAAGGGCCATTGGCCCACAAAAGGCTAAAAAAACAATCAAGTTGCACAGTGTCATCATCACCAATGACAACATCCAATGTCAGGGGCAAACCCTTATAAAATACATGTCTAAAATGGTGCCATCGCTCACATTCGTAACAACGACACAAATGTAAAATATGGGCAATTGTGACAAAACTATGGGTTAAAAACTGTGACCATTGTTTATCTAGCCAAGACAACTGTACAGAGTCTTCAAGGCATGGTCGTTTACCAATGAGCAAAGTTTATTTGATTTGTTTTTAAGATTTGGGGCATCCATATTAAAAAGAGGTAGATTCAGTGCCCACTGACCCCACCCACCATGGGATGCACCAGAATGCTATAGTAGTGCACTGTAGAGACACCAGGGTTTCGTGGGCACTATACCCAAACACCAGCATCAGACACAATGTTCACAACATCAAACACCGGTACTTAGTTGACCCTAGCCCAACAGGACCAACCAACTGACCCTGGGGGAGCCACCCCAAGGCTACCCATCTACAGGAATTCAAGACCAAAGTGATGTGTTGAAGTGCCATCAACATAAACTGATCCATCAATGACACCCCTCAACCACCAGGATCCTCCCTTCCTCTTCACGAGATGCCATGTACAGCAAACATATGGGTGGATGTTCAGATCCCAGAGGAGGTAAACTGAAGATACAGAACCTTCCCTTGGAAGTCCCCTCACCATGTACAGGAATTCACCTGGGGGGGGGGGGGGTGCAGAAAAGTAACCATGTACAAATCACACAATGAGAAGGGAGGCAAATGCTCACAAGATAAAAGGGCATCCTGACCCAAAAGGTCCTAACAACAGAGGAGCCATGTTTGCAAGGAAAGGGTGGAAAAGGAGAGGCATGTCAAAGTAGAAAACAGTTTTTTCGAGTCATCCCCGAGAACCCTCAGGGGAATGATGAAGAGCCTTGGATAGTAGGTGTAGGGAGGACAGGGAATAAAAAAAAAGGAGGAAAGAGTGAGATGAATTTGGGAAAACTGGAGTTGGGAGAAGGGAACCAAAGTAATGGGGTCTGAACCCCACAAAGGGACAAGCAACTCTAAATGCTGCAAGACTAAGTAGGGAAACTCAGAATGATGATATACCAAAGTATGGTCTTCCAGAATATGTGGGGGGTCTTGACATACTGACACCCGAATGTAATTGGTCCCCAAAACAATTCGCATGAACCCCAATATTAGGTGACGGAGGTAACACTATTCCCACTGGCTTGTCACTGAGAAAGGCAGGTGAGGCATCATAGGAAATGGAAGACAAGGATAAAATATATCTGACTGATTAAGTCTACAAATGGTGAAGGAGGCCTGAGCACATCTGCTGAAAGGAAATGCAATTGTGAGTCATAGGCAGAAAGAGTAAACAGGCTGTCAAAATCCTCATCCTCACAGTCAGGCATACCCACACATGGTATGAGAGGATCATCATCAGGCGACTCAGAGGAATGCTTAAAGGTAGCCAACTCCCTATAAACCACAGCCATTACTTCCTGAGCAGATAAAGCTTGCCTTGATGCCTTGGAAGTGGCAGGATGATCAACTGTAGTAGTCACAGAGCAGTGGTAGTTGCCACATGGAATTGAGAGTGCATGATGAGTGGACTTAACTGGGAAAAATGGAGAATTGAAGCTTAAAAAGCAATTCCAAAACAGTGAAAAATCAAAAAAAAATATGGTGTGAAAACCTAGTAATAACATTTTAAACTTGAGCAAGAAAAATGATGAAAAAGTAATTGAAAACAATCAGTAGGAAAGCATGAGCTAAAACACATTTCATCAGTATGACAACCAATTGAAAAGTGATTACAGGCTGCATGGAAGAGAAAGCACTAGTTACAATTGGAGTTGTGTCGCACTCTTACTGGTGGAGGGTTGTTACATGATCATTTGCATGATAGTATGCAGATGTCTCACATGAATACATGTAAAAGTAGGTGGGAGTCTCAAAGCTAGTGGCAAGAGAAAATTTGTGCCTATAGAGGTCAGTATAAATTGAGAAAAGCTATTTGTGAGAAGAGGTAATATATCATATCAGAATTTTATGTTTCTGTTAGTACTTCAATTGTTATATGCTTGTTACATACACATTTGTGACACTGATAGTTTCAATCATTTTTATTCTTAGTACTTAACAATATGTCGTATTTTATTAATAACGTACTACTTACAGTAGAATTTCTATTTATCAAAAAGTTAAAAAACATCAAATTATCAAGTATATATATATATATATATTTGATACAAGTATGCAATACTAAGTGTTAAATGTACTTAATAACAGCAACTTGCAGATACTAATCTTCCCGAGTGTCCCAAAAAGTGTTAATCATGGTGGCACAGGTAAAATGCTTAGGATCATACATACTTGGTTCACAAAAACTTTTCACATTCAAGAGTACAATTCTACCATGGATAAACTCATGGCTGGAGAATTCTGTTAAGTTTGCCAGAGTGAGAGGTATAAAATGAATGTGGTATCTTTTACAGAAGCTTTTTATAATGAAAAATCGCAATGTTGGAAAATAGCGTTTAGTAATGTTCATCAGACTGAGCATGATCAATAGTGTAGACAGTAGTTCCAAAGACAGCATGAGACTTTGGAGATTGTTATTATAAAGTGCAATTAACCCTTGTAG
The DNA here is from genome assembly GCF_000517525.1 of Limulus polyphemus. Classification (NCBI taxonomy): domain Eukaryota; kingdom Metazoa; phylum Arthropoda; class Merostomata; order Xiphosura; family Limulidae; genus Limulus; species Limulus polyphemus. The sequence continues at coordinate 615,729 of NW_013665856.1, read as the reverse complement.
TGAATTAATGTGAATAAGTACTATCTTTTTATAATTTCAAATTACAAAATCTTATTCATTCATGATAACTTCCTTTGCACACATTTTTGTATTTAAACTGATAAGTAAACTCCACATCTAGACCTAAGCAAAGGAAATTAAGAAAATCAACAGCTGGAGTACCTAAATTTCCAACTCTTCCAGTACGGCCAATGCGATGAACGTATTCTTCAATATCACTTGGAAGATCAAAATTTATCACATGCTTTACATTTGGGATATCTAAGCCTCTTGCAGCTACCTGTAATTAACAACAAGAAATAAACAGAAGTATTTCCTATGACATTTTAAAATAACTTCACATGAAAGAACCAGAAAATCATCAAAGTTCTATATAACGTTACAAATTCAAGCATAATATACACTTATTTAAAACAGCATATTCATACTTGCACTGAATTCTATCACTTACAGCTGTGGCTACAATAATGGGTGTGCGACCTGATCGAAAAGACCACAAAGCATCCTCTCTTTCTCGCTGAGATCGATCACCATGTATGCTAGTGACAGGGTATCCCTCTTCTGCCAGGAAGTGTTCCAGTGAATCTGCACCTTTCTTAGTTTCAACAAAAGTCAAAGTAAGAGAGTTTGGAGCTAAGACAAAAAAAAAAGAAGAAAAACTGTTAAAAATTCTACATAATAATACTATTTAAGTGCAAATACTGAAATAAACATAAAAAATAAAGTAGTTTCGTCAATAGCTTTTCAAAAGTGTAGAGATCAATCAAGCAAAGTAATAACACCTGTTTATAGCAATGTAAAGTTCTCAAGCATCTATGACATCTGTGCTTGAAGTGTTATTCTTTGGATTAACTCTTTCAATAAAGACACCCTTTTCTGCAAATGTCACGAGGTTTTACTGAGTTACGTTCCAAATTTAATTAAACTACTGTATTATCATGGTATACAAATAAACTTAGCATCAAAACTTAGCTAATAAATCAAATGTTAATATTATAAGTTTTAAGTTCTTAATTTTATAAAGAAATTTATTTTAAATCCACAATATACCCTAGTATGAGAATTGTGACATTTGCTCTCCAGGTCTTCCCTCTTATCTAATTTATTTACCACCCCTCCAAGAAGTATGGAATTTAACATAATTACTCAGTATAATATAGTTATTGCTCAGGCAATGCATAAATTTCATAGCCTTCAATCTTATTTGGTTACAGAGCCATAAACTAGAAAATGTGATCCCTATTGCCACACCAACATCCTCTCTTTCACAAATTACCAAAAGTTCTCTCTAATGTTTTATACTATATTATTTATAACAAATAGAAAGCCAAAATTTTAATCTATCAAATGACATATTATATTACATTGTTTTCTGTACAGAGAATTGTTTATATTGCTTCCAGTTCAAAATTTATTCCCACAGGAAAGTCATCAATGAACTCAGCTGAATTTTAATTTCAACATGAAATCATTATGCATTTGGAGCAGTCAACACCTTGACTATATATATTCATAGAGAAAGTATTAGGAAAAATTCCATTTTATTGTCTACAAATGATAATAATTATTGAAAGCTTGTAAATTTCATGAAGATACACAAAACATATTACAAGTTATAGTATGGAAGCTCTAAAGGTCAATTTGGAGTCATGAACTCTGCCAAACTGACCAAGCCCATACCATGAGAGTGAAAAATATGATAAAAAGTACCTTGATGAAATCTTTATTATGCTTGAAATAGAACAATAACACTTAACATTGACTATGTTACATCATGAAACTTTAATTCAATAAAACAAATTTTAAAATATTAGTACTGCTATAATTTTCAATTATTTCACTATTTTTGCTTTACCATAGAAAACATAAGTTCATCACAATACAGCATATTAGAATATTTCAAACAAGTCACAATAGAAACTTCAACACATCCTAGTAAACAATCTGAAAGTCTTACAGTATTTGTGATTCTGTATTCAGTGTAAAAAACAATCCTACAGAAACATACCATCACATGCACCTAATCTGACACACATTTCACCACAGAAATTTAGCAAAACTAAGTCCATATTTGCTAACTGTGCTCATCCAACAGCACATACTTGTACCTGTTCTAAAAACAAAATGTACATAAACAAAAGAAAAAAATCAAACAATAAAAGTAAAAACAATACTTTCAAAACTAATGATTGCGTTTCATGCACTTTTGTTATTGTGAGCTCCCATCAATGATAGCCCTGCATAGTTCATATACAAGACTTTTAAATCAAAAACTTTAGAATTTGAAAATTTGTGAAAGAAAAAGTATGATGATAAGCACATCATCAATAGCTTTCTGTAATTTTCTCATTTATATACTCAGTTTCCTATCTAAACAACCATGTACAATTTTCTCTCAGAGGTATTACCTGCTTATGTAACCAAAAAAAGATATACTTGCACTCATTGTTAAGTAAATGCTGGCAACTGAAATGAAAGTAATGTATGTATAGTTTACGCAGACTAATGGAAAAACAAATATGCTGATTTGAACAGAATTTGACTCCATCCAAATTCATACCTATTATTTTATTACATTTTATAAAATATTCATATTCAGCTAGGCTGGATCAAATTTGAACTTCTCTGGCATACTTTGACTAACACCTAAGCTATAAGGAAAGTACTTATTCAAGCCAAATAAAGGCAATAATAAATTCATTGTCACTTACAGTTCCCCCAGTATATTTTAACTTTTTCCAACTTCAGTTTAATAAGATGTAAAAAAACTTTTTGAGCCTGACTCCCAAATACTGCACTTGGGCAGAGCTAATAACTCTAGCAGGTAACCAGAACCCAATAATATTTATTGAACATATTATTTCAGCTTTCCAATAAAACAAGTTAACTAAACAAGTACTTGAACAAACATCATGCCACATCACTACACCAACCAAGGCAAGATCCCCACACTCATTCTTAAGGAGACTACTCTCATATTGTTGAGAACATTAACAATGTTGTATATCTTGTAGTTTTCACACACATTTGCATTAATTATTTATTAATGTTTTTTGCAGTTTGATGTTGCAATTCCACTTAACAAAGAACTTTTCAGAGAATGGAATTTTTGGAAGGCAATAAATATTTTATACTTCAACACAGTGTTCAGCCTGTAAGTTTTTTTTTTGTAAGATAATTTTATTGTCAAGGGTTCTGTCACATGTATTAGTCATTAAAGTGTATGTTGATTACAAGTAAAATCATGAACCAATTTCCTTAAGACTTTTATGGATTTCATATTTGAAAGAAAATATAACACAGAGACAAAACTATATAAGTAACATACATCACAATACTGTATGAGCATCCCCTGTTTAGTGCAGTTAATAAGTATCTGAAAAATTCTGCGTTAAATGGAAATTAATTTCTTATAGGAATACATGTAATAAGGGAGGGAGGGGGTTGCATTCCTGACAGAAAATTTTCTGGATATAAAAATTCTTAAACGTGTTTTATGGTATTAATTAGGTACTCAAACATTAAAGTATACAAAACATCATATAAACCTGAAAATAAGAGCATACTACTGCAACACAGGCACAGAACAATGCTATCATGAGATAAACCCCTTAAAAGACAATTATTTCTAAAGTATTCATTAATGTGGCCCAGAATATCACTACCTAGACTAGTCACAGTATAAATAGCAGGTGACTTAATCAAGTATAAACTGATGTCTTTAATGGCAAATATTTGACTATTTCATACATGGTAGATAGATTTATGACACATTCTATTATGTTGTTGCTGTTTGTATTTGCATTTCTCTCTCTTACATTTTATTAACAAATTTTAGGCAATAACTGATGACAAACTTAAGCTAGAAACATTGTAATTTTGAAGTGTTTATGCTGAAGATAGAATTAAGAATATTCTGAAATGCCCATGTTCTTTATTCTACCAACAATTTTATGATTTTCACCAAATGAGTCTTGTTTTATGAATAATAATATAATTTCAGCAGTAGTAATGTGATACCTGTTTCACTTACAGACAGAAATACATAGTTCAAAATGTGTTAAAATCAGTGTTGCTAAGTCAACACATTTCCCGTCATACTAGTCACATTTTCTAGATTGTTTTTTGCAAAATTAAGATAAACAGTATGGCATGGCTTGTCATAAATAGAAAAGGGGGATATAGGAATGATGCAGTTGAACTATAAAAGGACTTTTCCAGGACCCTCCTAATAAAAACTATTGATTTTCTAGGAATTCTAATATCAATATTATTATTTTTTTAAATATAAAACCCCGTGTATGGGTATTTATGTGTAAGACTTTTAGAACAACTACACATACATTTCACCAATCATGTATAATGTGACTTGTAAATAGATGAGCATATTATAAAACTCAACAAGTTGATAAAAATCCTAAATAACTAAAGATATCTAAAAAAAAGAATAATGGTATAAGCTTACGTGCACTGCCATTTCTTAGCCCTACAGCATTCAAGAGATCTAACAAAAATGACCGCTTATCAAGCTCATCAACCCATACAATTTTCTGGGTAATATTTTCTGAAGTACTTCCAACACGTCCAACAGCAAGAAATATATAATTATCTAAAAAGTTTCTGGCCAATTCCTAGAGGAGAAAAATAACAACACAAGTTAAAATTTCCTTATTTCATGTTCTCTAGAGAAAGAAGAAAAATTTATAATAACGTAATGATAAATATCCAATTCATCCTGAGAAAATTTTTAAAGAAATTATTACATTTTTTAAGTTTAGCAGGGGAAAAAAAAACTTCAGAGATGAAGTAGAATTTATCTTGTGCCTAAGATTTATATGACATGCTTTACTAGACTTCAAAGAAATGATTACATTTTTCAAGCAGTAACATTAACATTGCATAATTTGGGTATAACCATTACAAATATATATACATACAATCATATATTAGTGAAAATTCTGGAGAGCAAATGAGAATGAAAACTGGTGAAGGAATATATACACACACACACACCTGCACTTTCTTTGGAAATGTTGCAGAAAACATCATTGTCAGCCTTGATCCTGTTGGTGTCATGTTGTCTTCTAAGACAATGCGACGAATCTGTGGTTCAAAACCCATGTCTAACATACGATCTGCTTCATCCAATACCAAATATCTGGAGTAAAAAATAAAATGTATTTATCAATGAGTTGTATGCTCATGCATACAAAAGCAGCAGAAACAACAAAGAGTAATACTAAATCTTACAATTTGAGTCTTAACAAACCATAATTAAGCTAGGTGCAAATAATGAAGAAAGATACCAAGGAGAATAAGTTCCTTGTCATAAGAAATTAGAGTTTGGACACAATAGTGGGAACACCTCACCAGGTGACAGTTCAAAACTTATTTCACAAGACCATTATTTTCCTTTTTACAAGATTAGCCTTACAAAGCCACTTTCAACAAATAAATCCACTGTTTTATTCTTGTCCACTAACCATATTTATTGTATTACAAATGCTCTGAGTTATGATAAAGAAAATTATTTTTCATAAATATAATTTTGATTTATCAATCTTAAGTGTACTTGATAAAACTGAAACAACAACTACACTCACAAGCCTACTGTATCCCCACCCTTAGTAGTCTTACTAGTAATCAGCCATATTTTCCCAACAGTATAATATTTTGAAGTTTGCATGCTCAACTAAGACTAACTATAAACTAAACTTCATAATTTTCATCTATTTGAAAGTTGTTCTAAAATTATCTATCATTTATTTTTACCTTTCATAAATTTGTATGGCATTTGGCTAAAATAAGTTACAAATTTATACGATGTATTGTTTATGTGATTGCATTTTGACTCTTGAAAACTTAAGAGTGATATTAAGTCTTAATTACTTTCTGTATTAAGTTTAAATTTAAACTTTTGCATTATAAATAATTTAGTATATTTTTAGTAGTTTCTGTTTGTAGATAAGCAAAAAAAAGCTACATAATGGGCTGTCTGTGCTGTGCCCACCACTGGTATCAAAACCCAGGTTTTAGCATTATAAGCCTTCAGACTTACTGTTGAGCCAATGGGGGGGGGGGGCATTTGTAATAGTGAAATTAGCAATAGCAGAAAGCATCAAGTCAAAGTTATGAACTTGTAGGTAGTTAATTCTACCAATCATGAACATTACCCTTTAACATAAGCACTTTTTTCTTCCTGCAACTGAGAGGGATCAGACAAACATACTAAACTTGATTCTAAAGACATGAAATTTGTATAAATCCTCAAAGCACTGAATATCATGTAACATATGACTATCCTAATATCACTGACTCTTGAATGAAGGAAACCAGATAACAAAAGAAAAACTTTAAAGTTGAAACATAATTTATTTTGTGCCTAAGATTTCTATGACATTTTTTATTTGACTGAAACTATATTATACAGTTGCACTTCATTAAGTTGGAATATAAAATATAACATTTTCTCAAGAAAACAACTACTTCACAAGTTCCAAGCTAATTTTTCCACGTTCCATCATGTCTACCAGTCGTCCAGGTGTTGCTACTAACAAATGGCAGCCTCGATCTAAGTCATTCATCTGTTGAACAGGGTCAGCTCCACCATAAACGACACATGGTTTTACACGAGAGCGATAAGCAAATTTCAATGATTCATCATATATCTGACAGGCTAGTTCTCTTGTTGGTGAGAGTACCAGTGCCAATGGATACTGTTTGATCCGAGATGAAAACTTTTGTGGCTGTAATAAAGATAGAAGCATGTTCACAAAAATTAATAACTGTAACAGGTACCAAAAGAGCTATTTATATCAAAGATATGATATTGTGATTTTTTTTTGTGTGTGTATGCTCTAATCAATCAATCATTTTTCTAGCATTTTTGATTGATAATGTATTTTTTATTATATTTTACATAAGATTTAAAGACATTTTTATATATAGAATATTTAGTATGTTTTAAATTATTAAAGAGAAACTTACTTCTGGTAAATTCTTTGGTGGTCCGTTTTCATATATGTGGTTAAGAATCGGCACCAAAAATGCTGCAGTTTTCCCAGAACCTTGGAAAAACAATCAAGAAAAGAACTTTTAAGCAAATATTAAGAAATGAACCCTTATTTTTAAGTGATCAAACTTCCACTTATAGAAAAAAACATTGCTCTAATATTTTTAATGTATATATATTTAAGGTTCCTGCATTTCAAATTTCCACATATGAAGTTATGCATAGGAGTTACACATTAACCCTCTCTCCACAGGCATCTTTTTTCTGTGCATGTCAAAAAGTTTTAGTTAAGTTACATTCAAAACTTAATTAAACTACTTTCTTTTCATGGTATATCAATGAATATATAGCATAAAAATGTAGCTAATAATCCATATTTTAATAGTATATAAGTTTCAAGATCTTACTTTTATAATGCAATATTAACAAAAAATCTAGAATTTCCCCAAATGTGAGAATTTTGATATTTGCTCTCTAGTTTATTTTCCAGTTTAGTTACCATTCCTCCAAGAAGTAATGAATTTAATGTAAATTACTCATTATAATATTGTCATTGCTCAGGCAAAGCATAACTTTCATAGCCTCAAGTTCATTTGGTTACAGAAACATGATAAACAATCAGACTCCTCTTGCCATGCCCACCTGTCACATCCTCTCTTTCAGAAATTGCCAACAGTTCTCTCTGATGTTCAATGCTATAGTATTTATAACCAAAACAAAGCCAAGGTTTTCACCTATCAAATGACATATTATGTTGTTTTCTGTAAAGAGAATTGTCAGTTTCGCTTTCAGTTCAACCTTTATTCATACGGGAAACACATTGACAAACTTAGATGAAGTTTTAACAGCTCTTTTCACATAGTTAAAAGCCAAAAAAATTGACATTTATGGGATGTTGTCTGCATTTTGGACATTATTATTTTGTGTTATTTAGTGCATTAATTAGTTAAATAAATAATTATTTATTGCAGTACTAACATTAGTATAAAAAAGTAGGGTTAAGTGTCATTGACTGTCAACAGCAAAAAAAGAAGAAAAAAAAAACGACTCAGGTAAGTACTTTATTTCTGGTTTTTCATATGTATTCTTTATTATTATTATAAAAGTAACTGAAATATAAAAATAGGAAACTTTTTATGTTAGATTGGGTGAAATAAATAATAATATAAAAATAAATTTTTTTCATGAAGTACACCCAAGAGTAGCTCCTGCATAATGTAATTCGGTAACATAAAGTGAGCTGCACTTTTACCAAGTGATTTACAACTTATAAAGGTTGCAAATAGTAGTTAGACAGGGTTCAAAGGACAATAACTACATTTTAATCAAATTTTGAATGTAACTCTCTAAAAGGTTGTGACACGCACACTTTGACCTCCCCATAGAAAGAGGGTTAAGAAGGGTCGTAATAACTAATTTGTATTTATATTACATATCTAGCTTTCAATTAGCTTCTCTCAGGATCAAAGCTAGGATAAATATAATTGTACCATTGACTAAAGTTTTTCTTCTAAATTTACTGATTACGCCCAGTTTAAGTATCCAATGGATATTTAATTCAAGTTATTGTATTTTTCTTTTTTAATAATTTGCATTAATAACATGCTCATACTGTTCTTTTTTTTGTACAACTTTATGATTTTCCTGCTATATTGTTATCCTCATCACTTGCTCTGCATTGACTGAAAAAATTATAATGGCGTTTGAAGGAACATTTGTTTAATGATGTAGTTTGCTGTAACTTTTCAAATGATCATGTCAATACATCATATTAGTATTCTTTTTTTTACAGTTACATCATTTTATTTTCTGACAGGTTTAGACAACTTTTGATCAAAACATGTAAAAGTGGATCTTTCTGCTGTACTTATCAATAAAATCATTAGCATCAACATGATAATTATTTCTCATTCTATCATGGAGGAAATAAGTAAAATTTTACATTATCAGAAAAAGTTGAATATTATGGTAAATACAAACAAGAAAAAACTTCACTTGGGACCACTAACTTTTATTTAGAAATGACAATTACCTGTTTGAGCACATGCCATCAGGTCCCTTTTGGCTAGGATAATTGGAATGGCATATTTCTGCACAGGAGTGGGCCTTGTGTAACGAGCTAATTTAATGTTATTAGCTATAATTTCTGTCAAGGAACAATCATCAAACTAGAAGGAGAAAAACTAATAGTAGCATATCAAACGAATTAGCTCTTGCATAATATGAAGGAAAACTCCACACTTACAGGTGGTATTACAAAGTGATTAAAGGAAAACTAAAATTATTCCTTATTTACTGATTGTTTAATATTGTGTTTCCTTATCAAGGCTATCCTTCAAAGCTTAAAATAACAAACGTACTAATATTTTAAGAGACAAATCTTGGTCAACAACACAAAGATTAAAAAAATAAACAGTCATTCGTAACTATTTTTGTTCCTCCTGTAGATCACTTAGATGAATATTTTACAACATTCAAAGACATAATTCAGATTGATGACATGGGAAGAAAATGGTTTAAAAATAATACATTAAGATTTAAACGGTTAAACTAAACTAAAATTATTAATTCCAAGGGAAAGTATTGTATAGATCAGCATTTCTCAACTTTTTTGGCACAATGACACACAGCTTAAAATATTAAGGCACACTAAAAGACATAGCAATACAAACATTTATTTAGAATTTTTGATTATACATGTATTATTCATATAATTAGTGGGATATTTGGGCCTGCTTTGCTGCAAGTAGACGCTCAGTTTGAGGCCTGATAGTGCTTATAGATACTCGTAGAGATTTGAAATTTTTTCCTTATTTTTGAAAGTAAGACTCTAACAAGTCTAACGAATAAAATAAAAATAGATAAAATTACCCATGAAAAGTAGAAATATGCAACATACTTGGTCAGCATAATGGCACACCGACAGAGAAACACTGGTATAGCTGTTTATGTCAATTTAGTTAGAATGTTTAATTTTAACAAAAGCATCATAAAGCTCAAGGAAATTATTTTAAAACTGCTGCAAAATTTACTATAATTGCTTTAAGTATATAGTCAGATAACTTCTGCATATGCGTGATTTTTTTATTATAAGGAATATCTGAAATTATCATCTGTTACTCTACTTTCAATGCCTACCTAATCATCTCAATATCAATCACAATTTTGTTGTCTGTCCCAGTTTTAAAATGTATTTCTATTCACTTATAATTACTAAAATCAAAATAACAAGTTATTTGTATTTACAACTTCATAGGATCATTCTATACAAATACCCAATGATGATCTCTGGTCCAAACAAACAAAAGCATTGTATGTATGTGTGTATATATATATATATATCTATCAACAATATACTTGTATTTATAAAGGTTCATTTCTGAAAAAATTAGTACACATATTAATGAGTAACTGAGGCTGACAAAAAGTTTTTAAAACAGTTACTTGCAAATAATTTGCAACTAATTTTACAAATAACCAGAAAAAATAAATAAAACATACCGAGTTGATGTGCGATGGACAGTCACCTCCTGTAGCTTCCACTGGTATATCTTCATACTTGTCAAAATTGATACCAGTGTGGCTATTTCCAAACAGCTGTCTGTGAAAAACAAATTGGTCAAAACCAAAGGTGAAAAAAAAAAAAAGAAAAAAGACTGAAAACTCAAAAATATATACAGCAGGTAGCTCTTCAATTAATTCTGACTAATGGTTTAAGTAAAAAAATATGATATGGAACCAAGTACTCATATTTGCTAAGTGCAAGATATAATAATAAAAATGATCTTAGAATAACAGAACCACATTTCTTGATACAAGTATAATGTTATTTCTAGACAAAAATACAAAAAGTACAATTGTTTATAGACAGAAGAATACCCAAATATAACTACAACAGTGTTTTAGATTAAGTAATAATCTGAACAAATGTAGATTTGTTTCTGCTGACACAGTAATAATGACTGTTATAAACACACTGACTGTGTGTTCTATCATGATGAATTACATGCAGGGTCTTATAAAAAACTGCTATAGTGTATTATTTCACAAGAATGCAAGGATGTAGCAGTAAGTTTTTAAAAGATTTTGGAAAAAAGTAAATTATAAACTGGAGATCAATTCTTGAGTCATAAAAGAAACATGAAAAATCACCTCTCCAAGTAATCATCCTTAGGTAAAGGATGACTCCAATCAATATCACCATAGTGGTCATTTTTACGACCACCATTTCTTCGGTCCCAAGAACTTCCTCCATGTCCTCCCCCTCTATCTTCACGACTTCCAAGTTTTGGGGCACTATCTGGGTCACGCCAATTTCTGTCACTAAAATAATTTTAAACTGAAAACTGCAAAACTAACAAGCATTGTTTATTCATTACACTCAATTTGAGGGAATATATAATATACTAAAACTACACTACAGTAATTAATTCAAACTTTATTTTCACTTCTAATAACTCAAGTATGTATGTCACAACCACTTACTATTCTCCACGTCGTGAAGATAATCCACTACCTCGATTATCACTATTTGACCTTCTATTTCTATTCCCAAAGTTAGAAAAATCACCACGGTCTCTGCTCCCACCTGTATTGAAAATAACATTAAACAAACACATATACATACATACAAAAGATTAATACCACAGTTTTCCTATGTACATCTAAATATATAACCTACATATGAAACAACTTTTTTGTAAATTACCTTAAAAGTATTAGGTCATCAAGAAATTAATGTAGCGTTTTGGAACACTTTCTTACCCCCCTCCCCAAAAAAACAACAACTTACATCATGTATAATAGATAAACGAACCACCTAAATGTCAGGTTATTGTAGCCTATATAATGTGTAAAGTTTAGTATACTTTAATTCCTCATGGATTCTCTGTGCAAATATTAAATGCCAAAAACAATGGCTCAGTCCTAGATAAAAACCACTTCTGACCCCAAAACCTGGACTCCATCCGCAGAAAGTGATGCTTTGCATTTGGTGGGACATCAAAGGAGTAATTCGTTTCAAACTCCTCAATCCAGAGTGAACTGTCAATGCAGAGACCTATAGTCAGCAACTGGAATGTTCAAATCAAGCCCTTCACTCATCAATCAGAAAGGTGTTCTTCTCCACAACAATGCACATCCACATGTGCCACATTTGATGCAACACAACATTATGGAGTTGGGTTGGAAAGTTCTCCCCCACCTACCATATTCTCCAGATATGGCAACACCAAATTTATGGGAAAATGTATGCAAATGTAAATGGTGTTAAAGAGGACATCAACATTTTTTCTTCAGAGCCAAGTGATTTCTTTAATCAGGGCATTAACGACCTGATTGTAAGATGGAAAAGCATCATCGATAAGAATGGAGACTATTTCATTTAATAAACGTTTTATTTTGATATACAAGTTGCTCAGGTTTTTTTCAGAAAAAAAGCGACATTAACTTCTTGACAACCTAATACATAGTAATTTCAGCTAAATTCTTTAATTTGTCTTTTCAGTAAGGCTTTTGATAACTTTCAAGTGAATATTTGAGTACAAATCTAATTTCTGTCTGTCACATAACTCAAATTAAAAAATCACTACAAAAGCTAGAAATATAAGAATGTGAATTCAGATCAGGCTTGGCTTGAGTTTTTGATTTTCAAGAAAAACATCCTGTAAAACATATGAATTATTTGCAGTTTTTACACAATCTTAAACTTTTATATAATTAGCAATTGCCATTAACCCTTTCGCAATGGGTGGGTCTAACTGAGCATGTCTTGGTCTGTTTACAATTTACTTTCAAAACTTTATTAATACTATATATTAATGAAATTGGCATCAAAACGTTGCTTTATATTTCAAATTTTAATATTATGTATGTTTTAATTTTTTAATTCAAAATAAAATATAAATAAAACAAAGCTAAATATTGATTTGTGTGTGTCACATAGCACCATCCTCATGTATTATTGCCCAATTTAAATTTTGTTTACACCTACTATATACGTCTACAAGTGGTTAACGAATTAAAAACATGAATTTTAGATACTGTCAAGCTAGAATATAAACTTAGAACCTCCAACCACTTTGATTTCCTGAGAAATCAATACATCTAGCAAATCAACTAGAGTAGTGCCTCCTCCTACTGCATTCTTTCCAAACCACTTTAGTTCCACCTACTTTTCTTAAGGGTCTGTTTATAATCAATAGAAAGGGCAAGTTGTGCTTTACGTGATTCTTACAGTTGTTTGTAAAAGAGCTTGGAACAGAAAATAATAATTTCTCCAAGATTGTTGAATGGTGATGACCAAGTTGCTTTGAACGGATATAAAATATTTTTAAACACGTATATACTTTATTTATAAACCGAAGCAAGTTACAGATGTTTTGCGTGTACTAGTAGAGTAATGTAATATATTTTCTTTTTTTCTAAAATGCATATTTGAAGCCTACAAAAATTATATTTCTTCACCCTACACTTGATAAAATAAATGAGGATTAGCACTAAAGGCACACGAGAGCAAAATATTTTTCTATCACCCTAATTTCTCATAAGTATTAGAAATCATTGTTTTTCTATGTAACTTTCAATTATTATTCATGTTTTAAGAAAAATAACTAAAATTTAAGCATCTATGAGTAAATACACTTTAGCTGAAAAAATAAGAATGTTTTCCAAAGAAGACTACACACTTACGAGGTTTGCAAAACTAAATGAATGTGATAAGTAGTGCTGAAACTAGAATTTTTATTAGTTGACGAATAATTGCTGAAAAGTGAAATAGGATTTTATAAGCATGTGTTTAAATAACATCTTTGTACACCTATGCTGCTAATTCCAAACACCTCAAAAGGATTACCAATAATCAAAGAATTGCAAAGTTTATTGTATCAGCACCAAATCACATAATAAATGTTTTGACAGGTTTAAAGTACAGTGTTGTTACTTTCGAAAAAGTCTTGTTGTGAACACTGTAAGATACATACATAAGCCTATAAATTACACATCCTGTTGTTGGCATAAACGTTTTCCCTGATTCTAAGTGCAGTGTCATTACTCGGAATTTTCCTTTAAAACATTTTAGCATATATAATCTGATACACGGAGCAGGGGTCGAGTTGATTGTCTTTTCGCGCATGCTTTGTTGCTTTCAGGATTATCATATTACGGTGGTGTCACGTAAACAGTCTACTGACACAAGCAGCGATTTATTGGTTTATTTTCAGTGGGGTTCTACTTTAGTCATTGACAGTAAAATAAACACAGAACATAAACGTGAAATGTTTAACAGTTCAAAGTCGTAAGAGAAGTACTTTGAAACTTCGTGAGAAATAATAATGAAAAAAAGGCATAGCCGCTCCTTTTATTTCTAATTTTACAACTTGTATTTTCATTATAGTTTTGGGATTTCTCTACAGGCTGAAGACTCAAGTATATCATTAAATAACTGATAAGATACAGTTTTACTGAAAACAAGTGTTTGAAATGTATTTAGGAAGTTTTAAAAATTACACAAAAGAAATTTTAGATTTTTGGGATGAAGAATAGTATATTTAATCCTAACATGAAAATCACTTCCAACTCGGAATAGTAACGAAACAGACTAGACATATTCACAAAGAAATCTTTAGTAAAAATACTTATTTAAAAAATATGATTTTTTGTGTACAAAAGACTTGAAATGTTTACTAAAGGTATACCAAATTTTTTGAAGATGCACGTACTGAATTAAAAGTTGTAGTATAAACATTTAACGTGTATACAAACTTGTGTATATTTTACCAAGCCCATTACAAAATGGTTAATAGGAGGAAAAACAAATCTCTTTCTATTCAGTGTGATATAGTTTGACTCAGCCACTTTTTATCACAACATTTATGCTTTGCCAATATACCTCACATTTTACACAAATTTTTAACATCAACATACATTTGAAAACTTAATCATTTCAGTACCACATTTAACTTTAAATGTTCTTTATATCTTCAGAAAACATTCATAAAATTATTTTGTTCACCTTGCACTACATCTGTTCATTTGATCAATAGCTACTTAAAAATAAAATATATTCTGTATGCAATATTCCAAAGTTAAGTAATTACACAGAATACACATTGCAAACTAACCTCGTCCATCATTAAAATTCCTTCTGTCATCTCTATCAAACCCTCCTCCTCTTCCAGCATCCCCTCGAGGATTATACCTGCCACCCCTGTTGTTGCTTCCAAATTTTCCAAAGTCACTACCATAGGAGTCTGTCACAAGATTGTAAAATTTTGTCATAATTGGACAATGTGTTGATTTTGTGCTTAGCAAATGAAAAACTTAAAATATATGTACAGAATATTTTTAAATTACTAACATCCTGCAAGGATCAGACATGTTGCACGGATTGTATATCATTATACTTTGGTAGCAAAATATTATATTATGGATACTAAACTAACATCTTTTTTTAAGTGATTATTTATTCATTTTCACTGACCATTGTGTTGTTATTATTTTTTTCACAGCCTTACCAGTTTGTTTTCTTCTTAATGTCTGGTAAGATTCTGAAATAATGTGGCTATGGATACTTTGAAACATTGCTTTAAAACTGACAGAAAAATGAAATTTTTCTCCCTTTATTCTTTCACTTGGATAACAGTTAAGAAATCTAGGATTGAATCCCATTTAACAGGGAAATCCCATAGTTCACAAGGTTTTATGATGAAATATCTTAACACTATGTTTTACTACCTGAAAAGCAGAATGAAACCTTACAAACAATCTTTCAATGTTTTTAAAACCTATAGGTAGTAAAAATTAAAATTATAAAAAGCAGGCGGACTCTTCACAAAACTACCTGATATAGATAAGTGTGCTTACACATTTATAAAAAAAAAGTTCAGTATCAAGTTTTATTGTGAAAACAAAGTGACTATTACTAAAAATAAGTTTTTGCAGAAAAAAAAACATCCTGATCATTTAAGTCTTATTAACCTTCATTAAGCTGTTCTTCAACTAACCAAAAATATTGATCACTTGTACTTTGGAACAACTGATACTGGTTTAGGTTTCATTTACATTAAAAAAACACAGATATTAAGAATTGAAAAGGGTATGAAATAGAACAACATTTTAAACAAATATTAGTTCTTTTATATGCATACTAATGCTATACCTTTAGATCCTAATGGAAACAATCCTAGTGGGCAAACCTTCTTTAGCCCACTTGTAGAGGTTAATCTTAAAGATTATAACACAGTCTACAAGTTGTCAGCAACTTGCTGAGCCACTGAAACAATGATAGTAACAAACTTCTCCAGACAACTTTTCGGACTTAGTTGAAAGAATGCCTTGCAAAAATAGCAGTAGTTACTCAGACCAAGGACAGTGCTATACCACATGAGGCCAGAGATTACAAGTGCCTGTATACTTTTAGCAGGGAAGTGAGTGTGTGTTTGCACACACATACATACATACATATCAGAAAATAAATATTTTGTCAAGTTGTAAAATGTATCAACTTGGAACAATACTTCTTACTCTCCTCAGTTTTTTGTATCCTGTACTTTTCTCTTATTTGTTAACTGATTCATCCAGTTCTCAGATGTTTCTAACAGTTTACAATATGACATTCACAAATCTGTTCAATCTTAGCATAAAATATAAAGTTAAAAAGTTATTTGATCTAGAAATAACCAATGTTTGTAATGAAGAGGCATAAAAAAAAAACCATGCACTAAATCAATATGAATGAAAGTTGAGTATAAACTTGCTATTGAATCAAACTACACAGAGCCAGATCATAAAATTCTTACAAATATCTGTTTCCATACTGAAATGTCCAGTTTTCTAAAAGTCCAGAACTTGCAAGATATGATATTATATACTTCTAAAAATTTTTTGCTTTATCTTATTGTACATTTATATCCAACTAAAATTTAGTTACTTTAGTGACACTATATTCATCCCTATGATTACATAAAGTTAGGTTTTAATGTTTGCTTTTAATTAGCTCTGTGTTATCTCTCTAGATATCTAATCTTCAAAAACATTGTGTGAAGGTTTGTCAGTACCAGGATGTAAATGATGGGCCAACAAATCCATAGTCCATCTTACTAACTACCGGGACATGCTAGGCCAACTTTAAATACAACCAGATTGTCATTTAGTAAAAGATGTATTTTAGAAACGTTTAAGCTTAACAACCTTTAAGATACTATCAGAACTGTGTTTCTAAAGTACATATCAGTTGAACAAAGCTTTGCATAAGAATGTTACAATTATACAGCACATCCTTCATGATCAACAGTACTGTATGCCAATAAGTTCTGAAATTAGATTTACATATGGATTATAATATCTGATATACAAAAATAATAACTATAAGTATTAAACAAACAAAATGACTTTTGGATTCCCTCAGTGACTATACAGACAAGCAGCATTCTTACAGTAAGGTGCACATACAATATTAAAAACGTAATCTGAATTACTACAAAAAATCTGAACTTTTGCAATTGGTTCAGATGACAATGTTTGATTATGACCCTTTGAAAAACAATTAAATTTTACTTCCATTATGTTTAAAATTGATCGTATGATTGGATTTTCTCTTCAAGCTTCATTTACAACAACAGATTTTGTTGGTTCTTACACATTACTATTACTACATATAATTAGCAAGAAAGACCAGACAGTCAACTTTTATAGATGGGATTATGGTATATCAAAACAATTTTGAATATGCAAGTTAGCAAGTTACATGAAAACCTCAGCTAAAGTCGTGGTAGAATGTATCAGAACTACATTTCTGACAATGTTTGATGTTATTACGTAGTGTGATGTCACCAAAAATTTATCACTCAGATCATAAAGCTCAGTCAAGATCAGTGATTTAGAATTTCCAAGATGAGAATATCCCTTGTACTTAATGGCATTAGAAAACAAAGAAATATGAATCAACTTGGAACAAGAATTCATACCCCAGCCATTTTAAGCAAAGAGCAGCATCTTGTAACAGGCAAGAAAACATGAAACCAAAGATCAGTGCCAAAGAAGCCCACATGCCACAGTACACAACATAATCAAGAAGGGTCTCTGTATGGAAAAGCAACAGAAGTCATATGTACAAGTTTCTTCAACGACATATTTATTTAATGAGTATATATCAAAAGCTGCTGGAGAATGAAACAGGTATTCATGCTATTCAATATGAAGACAACAACAAAATTGCCAGATGCAGCACCTACAAATTTCTGTGCGAGAGGACTGTTAAAATAGGGGAGTGAGAAAACTGTTGTATTCATAAACTATATGGCATATGGAAAGAAAGCAGAGAGAGGATGAGCTTCAGACATGAAAGCCTTACTAAGGTGCCTTTAGCTATGAAAACTACACAGCAGGCCAATATGCATGGCTGTCAGCCAGAGCATGACCAAATGTGTCAACGAGTAGTGTAACAATATGACGAGACTCCAAAATAGTTTTAATATAACGTATTCAACCTCTACATAGTTATTCTAGTTATTATGAGACCTAATTTCACATAAGTGAGTGCAACAGTCATTAGTCACTAATGTCAACTAAATTTTGATACAAACTATTGAAATGGCTGTCATATCAAAGCTTACATTTTGTGATTGTAATGTTACACAAAACTGATCTCCCTTAAATTAACATACTATAAAAATTTTTCTGCCTGAAAATACTGGGGCAAAAGCTTGAACACTGCTAGCAGCTTGAATTTAAGGTATCTGTATGCCATCCCTTGAGTATTGGATTACTCATTGGTCATGCGAGTGCTATACACTAACATACATACCTGTGGGTGCTTATTTATATATATTTGGCTTTTATTACTCCCTATAAGTGGATAGGCAGAGGTCATTTTCATGATCTGGATGGTAAGTTGTTCATGAATTGTCTACTTTTACTAGAAATTACCACAATAAAACTTTTTTCTAAAACTATGGCAGTAAAATGCATGTTTTAAAAGATTTTCAAATATAGGAATGAACAACCCCTCTAAAGCTATGACCTTCCTTAAATGTTTGTATCTCACATATCAAGGAAGAAATGTTGAAAAGCATACCTACCACAGAGATTACATCTCAAACTGAGTTAGACCAACCATATGTTAGAAACATCTGATAATTTTGATTTACTATAAATAAAACACCATTTAGTTTATGTTTCTAAATTTTGCAATATTGTTTTATTCAATCACATTACTATTCTATTATTTTAGCACAGTGCATATGTCCCTTTTCAAAACAATTTTCAATTTAGTAACCAATGAAAACCAATTTCTTATATACAATTTACAATTAAATACAACATACCATAATCATATATTTCACACACAAAAAGAAACTACAATATCCATATTTATGTTAAAAAATGATTAAAATAATTATATGAAAAATGTTAAAAAGAAAAGACACTGTTAAATGCCATTAGTATCTCAACACCCACCACGACCACGATTATACTGGTTCCTATTATTCCAGTCTTTGTATCCCTGTTCACCTCTATCACGATCTGTCGAGTTGTAGCTATCACGATTATTCCACTGTTGCTGGGTTTCTGGGGGTTGTCTACTTGGTTGCTGAGATGTAATTGGACAGTTTCGAAGATGAGGTGGAACGTAGCGTCCTAAAAATGATATAGTTGTCAAATATTTTGCTACTGCATTTGGTAAAAAAAAAAATAAATCTTTTTTTGACTATACTATAAAGAAATTCACTAGGTCTAGGTACTTTCAAAAATTTAAAAACACAGATTTGCTATGCAGAAAACAAAGTCTACTCAAAAATAGGCAAAACAAAATGCCAATTAAAAATACATGCCTATACAAAGGGGAAGAAATAATTGGGTTTTGCAAAGGTTAAGAAAACAATTTAATAAAATAAATATATAGAAAGAAGGAGAGCTGAAAGGAACTGAAGTTGTTATTTAGACTTGGATGTTCATTTGAGAAACATAGACTTTCTTTGACCAGATTCTCATAGTTTGAAGATCCTGATGTTAGAATTTTGAAGTTATCACTAGGTAAAGGGCATTTTCTAATTAACAGTGTATACGAGTAGGGAAAGTACATGGACTTAGTAGTGTTTCAACAATTCTGCATGAAACTCCTATATGTTCATCTTTTTTACAATTTTTTCTCCATATTAAAACTTGTACTCTTTGTTTTATAGACACACACATATGTATATATCACATACGTTTGTTCTATGAAAACATTTTAGATCACAGATGATAGAATGTGTGAATTCTAAAACATCTGAAAATTAAACATTTTGTTTTACCATGGGGGGGTCCTGTTTTTGATTTAACAATGTATACTATATTTACAACACATGTAATAAATCATCTTTATAAAACATGCTTATATCTTTTAAATTATTCATTTATCTTGACTTCAGCATCCCTTCACAATATGATATTGAAGATCTGAGTATCTTCTTTTAACAGAAAAATCTGAAATAAGATATCACAAAGTAAACCATCTGTAAATTAAAACCTGGGAATAAATAACTTTTCCAAATATACCTAGAGGATATTAATGGGATGTGTCATCCACCTATAACTCTTAGCAAATCATATAATATCAACATTCTACTTAACCCAAACTCCCGGGTCCTGTACACACGAGAATTTGTCAGAACACATTATACTACTCATAACCAATAGAAAGCCAAAGTTTTTCCCTATCAAATAACATACTATTTATATAACTTTGTTGTCTGTACAGAGAATTGTCTATTTTCCTTCCAGTTTGAACTTTATTCTCATGGGAAGCACATCAATGAGCTTAGCTAAACTTTTAACAGCTTTTGTCATACAGTTAGAACGCCAGAAAAATTGTGATAGTTATGGAATATTGTTTCCTTTTTACATGTTATTACTCTGTGTTCTTTGGTGCATTATTTAATTAAATACAAATTATTTAATGCAGTAGTACAATTAGTTCAGGTAAGATAAATAATATAAATATTATTGTTATTATTAATAATTTTTTTGAGGTACGCTAGCAAGTAACCCGTGTGTTATGTAACTAAATTATGTAATGTGATTTGCAATTTATATGGTGCAAATAGTAGGTAGACCCAGTTCAAAGGGCAATAAAACAATAAAAATTAAGTACAAATAGATATATACTGTTACAAGCTTTAAGTTACTTAGGATAAATAATTGTGGTTTTTCTGCTATAATTTGTAGTAATTCCAGAAAGAAAATAGAGGGCATTTATAATTATTTCCTTTTTTTTTCTGGTGGTTATGATACTGGTCTAATCAACCAACCTCATATAGAGTTAGGGTAAAGAAAATAATACACATAAAAGGACTTTATTTTATGACATTTTTTTCCTAAATCACTTCCTTAATGGAGAAAAGGCACTCCTTTCCTTTTTAATAATGTATATCAGTGTTTCCCAAACTTTTCCAACTAGGGACTGGTTTATTTTTGTAATTTTTTTATGAGGCCTGGCCTCCTCAAATACCTAATTAGATAACCCAATAATACACGGCTAAGTCTTAACATCAAGCTGGAAGCAATAGTTCTATCAATACATCATCGATTATAAAATATACTGGTGTTTTATAGTACTACTGTGTAAAAAGAAATTATATTTCATTGTTATTTAATCTTCACATTAATTGTATATTTATTAATGCTCTTTTAAGAAATAAACTTCCTAATGAGAAGGATGATGCTGTTTTTCATCACACAGCAACTTCAAATCATGAGGAAAAGAAGTCAACATCTAATCTGTTCCTGTACTTGTTTTTTAAGAAAACCAATGCTGAGAAGCCTGATTCGCATTTATAAGTTATGACAAAGGGCATAAGAAATCTCACTGCTTTTTCTGATAAATTTAGATACTCAGCATGACAGCTCATCCAAATATTAATTAACAAGACTCGACTAAAACAGTTTTTCAGTGCGGTGTCACAGGACAGTTCAATAATAGAATCAATTTCAGATTCACCAAGTTGTAATCCCTCCTCATTTTCCATGTCAACAGTAAAAGGGTTCCTAATCCACATTTTACTGCTGTCAATTGGAGAAAAATATTCCTTCAAGCCTGATTTTAGCCACAAAAGATGCTCTTTGATTGATGAGGAAATCTCATCTGGAATATTACCTTCTTCATCTTGGTTTTGTAATTCTATTAAAGTAGAGAAAGACTTATAATTTCTCTTCTCAATTTGATGTACCCACAATTTTTTTTGCTGCTTCTATCTTCTCCTGGACATTAATAATATTTATGTTAGCACCTTGAAAATTTAGATTTAATGCATTTAAGAAGACAAAAATGTCACATAAATAGGCCACCTTCATTAACCAATGCAAATTATGAAACCTATCTCTAAATTCAAATACTGAATCCTTTGCTGATAGGTGATGTTGCTTCAAAAACAAGATAACTTCATTCTTTATTTTGATGAGTCTTTTTAAGACATTTCCTTTTGATAACCACCGAACTTCACAGTGTAATAGATGCTCGTGTTCACTTCCTAATTCTTTGCACAAAGCAGTAAAGATTCTGGAATTCAACAAACAAAATTTTATATAGTTTATGAATTTAATACATTCTTGCATAGTTGAATTCAAAAGTAAGGGCATTTTCTTCACAGCTAATGCCTTTCTGTGAATGCTACAATGTACCCATTCACAGTCTGGTACCACTGCTCAGATCCTCTGGAAAACTCCTGTATGGGAACCTGCCATTGAGTGATCACCATTGGTACTCAATCCAACACATCTTTTCCATTGAATACCACTCTGAATTATAAAATTATTGATTAAATTACAAATTTCACCAGCCATTGTTCTTGTTGGAAGTGGTTTACAAAACAATAAATCTTCATGTATTGTGTCCTTATAATCATTTATTACAAAACACATTATATTGCCATTATCTGCAATGTCTGTGCTTTCATCCACTTGTAATGAAAAAAAAAACTGACAACAGTGAACTCGACATATAAGAGTTTCTTCAATATTTTTGCCATATCCACAATTCTACATTTCATTGTATTATTAGATAGGGACAGTAAATTCAACTGATTTTCTTGTTTTTATAAACACGAGACGTAATTATTTTTACAGCAGGAAGTATTAATGCTTCACCAATACTATCGGATAACCTGTCTCGGCTATTAGTTCTGAAATTTCATATGAGGTCATAACCAAGTCTTCATTGGAAGATCTCGTGGAAAAAATGTGTGAAATTATTTATTTGGAAAAAGCTATTTCATTTTTCTTATTTATGAAACAATCTATTGGCTTACTCCTGAGTATTCTGGACATCTGGTATCCAAGTGGCATTTCAGTTTTGATGGTTTCATGCTCTCATTTGATAATGTTGAACAACAAAGAACACATAGTGGCAAGTCATTATTGCTACCACCACTTATAAAACCATACTTGAAATATTCATCACAATACTGTTGAGACCAAGAGGTCTTGTTTTCTTTTCTTTGATACCAAGCTGCATATCACTTAAATGTTTATAATTAGGACTATTATTTTCACTAACTTCAGTTTCACTAGAACTTGGCTGCATTTGTGCATCTCTTGAGGTTTTCTCTTGTGATGCATGTTTCTTCAGCCATCTATCCATATTGGAGAGGGGTTTTTCTTTAAAATGAACAACTTAAAAAATGTTTAGTTAGTACAAATTAAGTCACAAACAATTCTCTCTCTTCTCAGAACAAACTAACACTTCTAGCACCAGCCACCAGCAACTTGTCTGCTGCCACCTGGCACTACCAGACGCAAGACTCAGGTCTTGCATGCCTTAAATTTCCATTAACGGAGTAGACAAATTTAACACATTTGGAATAAAATTCCTGAAACTTTGGTGTCGAATGAACAAATTGTCCTTTAATGTGAGACAAAATCCCTTTTTTGATCTTACCTGCAGACAGGGGAAGATCGGCTTAGACTCAGCAGGAGGACGTGTCTAGTTAACATGTGGTTTTAAATTTACAGCATTTCACAAGAATCTCAAAGTTATCAACACCATAAAACTTAATCTTAGGCTCTATAAATTGTACTAAGTGAGAACACCTTAATTCCTGAAACTATAAAGGCAGCTGTCAGCTTGTGAATTCTATAGTTCATAGCCTTAAGTACAAACTTTCACTTTTCCTTCCTGTTATATTAGCTTAATTGAAATACTGAGAAATCCAAGTTAGATGAAATGAAAATTTAAATTATAATGTATTTAAAAATATTAATTTTATTAGAATATATTTATATCAACTGGTTTAATAACATTTATCTATAACATACAACAAGGGCTTGTAGAAAGTTTAAAAATGATGGTTGGTAGTGAAAGGTAGTTTTCTGTAGACCGTCATTTTTCTTTTTACATGTACTGGTATTGGGTTGCGGAAACACTGATGTATATTAATTTTGTACACTTATTATTATTAATGTAATTAATTTTTTAATAAAACTTCTAAAATTGTGGTAAAGTGAATTTAATGCAGAATTTAAAAGCGAGTCCTCTTAGTGGGGAATCATTGTGATATTGTTTATGCTGGAAAATTCAAGCATCAGCTATAAATTGAATTGTTTTGTGACCAAAAGAATAGCAAGTCCTTCGTAAAGAGTTTGTTACATACGAACTTGCAGGAATTTTGTAGTAACTTGATCTTTGTAAGTTGCACAAGTATTTTTTACTTCATTATGAGTATAATGTGATCAAATATCACAATGCCAAAAAATTACCAAATGGAAAAATGACTTATTATGGAGAAAGTCTGAAACTTTGAAAAAGAAATGTCAGGATGCAAGTTACAGAAATAAAGAGCAAGAAAGATATAGGCTTGCTCACCAAGTTATGAGACAAGATCCAGTGAGAAGATGGCAGTAACAAACCTGAAATACAGATGCACACTATTCAGCGTGCCAAGATCCTAACCAAATAGCTGCACATATAGCAGCATTTCTGCTAGTTTCATATATGATCTTTAATTTCTCTCTAAAACATGGTATAACGGTAACTTTTTGTTCCCCTTTAAAGTAGTGTCCTTTAATAATCAAAATAAATAATGAAAGAAAATCTTTGCATCACTGCCAGTGTAATCTATTCCTTTGTTCCCCTTTGAAGTAGTCCTTTAATGATCAAAATAAATGATGAAAGAAAAATCTTTGCATCACTGCCGGTGTAATCTATTCCTTTGTTCCCCTTTGAAGTAGTCCTTTAATGATCAAAATAAATGATGAAAGAAAATCTTTGCATCATTGCCAGTGTAATCTATTCTTGTTCCCATATAACTCATTACCATCTAGCTGACACATATTTGTCAACAAAATGTCAAACACTTTTGATGGAGAGATGGAAAAATCATATAATTTACATTACCATTAACTTTATGGTAATCAGTTCTTTCATATCCTGAAACAGTTGTTAATTAGTCATTCAGGAATTTGAATTTGTAATAAGCAAAATCCTGAAATTAGTAACATATGGAAAACATGCATATAGCTCTAAGATGACTTAGGTGGTGCTGAGTTAAACTTAAATTAGTGTCCTTTCCTAATCAAAATAACTTATGAAAGGAAATCTAGTATGCATCAGCGTCAAGTGTCTGATGATGTCCAAACATCTATTTCTTCATCATTCTCGTGCACCTGCTTCTCGATCTGGACTGTGCCAGCAAACGGTTTCCAGGTGCAAAGTGATATTGAGTTCCAAACATGGATAGCTGTTTTAGGATCAAAGTCACTTTTTGAAGGAAAGTGGAGCATGACCAGAAGCTGATCAGTGATCCTGTCAGCTTCCAGACAAGATCTCAAATAGTTCTTGATCATTTTCATCTTGCTGAATTGTCTCTCTGCCCCAGCAGAGCTGGCTGGAACAAACAGCAGTAGGTCAAAGAGCCAGGAACAAACCCAAAATACAGAAGAATACTGTTCAGCTTGCCAGGATCCTAACCAAACAGCTCCATGTAGGGCAGCATTAGTTATGTTTGTTTAGAAGTAATAATTTACTTCATTTAATAATTAATAATATTAAAATTATAGCAGCTCATGGCTAGTCTTTTTGCTATGCCTGGTGAAATTAAATAATGAAATAGATGTGGAAAATGTATCAGACACCTTTATGAGAATTGCATTAGTATTCCTGTTTTTAAATCATTATTCTATGCTCATTTGAAGTTATTATTTTATATTATGCAGTGTTTTACCGATAATTAGTTCAGCAATCAGAATCAGTAGAATGTTTTGAATTTCCTGATCACAGAAGATCGATTGCTGAGAAATTAAAAATAATACCACCCAGACCACTTTATTCACAACAACAATCTTTTGATTTGTAAATATGCTTACAAACACAACCCTGTACTTTTACCTTTCAACACAAAGCACAAAACATTATTTATCATAGAATAAAATATCATCAGTTAAAACAATCTCTGTCTGTTTCTCATTTATTTACTCACACATTAAGTTAAAATCCAGAGTTGAAGTTTATTGAATAAAAAAGTACTTATATAGTAGTTATAGGTAAAAAAAACATTAGTTGATTCTGGGTTGATTTCAGCAACTTCCTAACAAAATCATTACTGTTCGTGAATTTCTTGAATTTTCTATTCGCATAATATGGCACTTATTGCACCCTAGAAGGGAAATCATAATAGCTTTGAACAAAAATGTTCTAACTTCTGTGCTGAATACAAGTGTAATTTCATTGATTTTTAACCAATCAGTTTCCCAACCTCACTTGTCATAATGGGATGTAACTAACTATACCTCAACTTCAAGAAGTAGTTTGTTTGTTTGTTGTTAAGCACAAAGCTACTACACAATGAGTTGTTTATGCTCTGCTCTCTGTGTTATAAGCCCCAGAACTTATCGTTTAGCCACCAGGAGGCACAAAAAGTTACAGGGTACTGATCTAAACATGCCAGGAAATGAAAGCTTTTTTCTTGTTCTTTTTAACAGTAAAGGCTAGAAAGGCTTTCAGTTTAGCAGAATTTCATGTAAGCTCAGTTGAGATCAGAACAAAATGATAAAAGCACAGTTTGGCAATATGCTGCTAGAAGAAAAGGTGTTTGTGATCAACTTTTGCTACAATTAGTCTTAATGTTTTTGTAGTTTGTGAAAAGCATGCTTTATCATTTTGTACTTCATTTGAATGGGGAATATTCAAAACTCATTCTCATGGCAGCACCATAATCAACTCAGTCATCCAGCAAGTTTATTGCTGAATCATAGAGGGTATTACACTTCATCATTGGATTATTTATATGTGTATATCTGCATAGACAATACTTGTTATTAGCATAAATATGTCAAAATATGAAAATGTATCACTAGCAGAGTTTCAAAGTTTGTGTAAGCAGAAGAACATGAAGTTTAGTGGGAGAAAATGAGAGTTGGTTGAAAAGCAAGTAAAAATTCCACATGGTCAAGCCAAGGGACTTGGTTAAATTGAGCTAGGCCTAGGGAAGGATCCAAAATACATGCGATACAAGTGCTGTATATGTTAGTTTAGAAGTAATAGTTTATTTCATTTAATAATTAATAATATTAAAATAAGTAAAATGTTAATAAAAACTAGTATCTACCTTGAGAAGGGGAAGGTTCACGAATGTGTTTGTGCAAAATTCTCATAGATATTTTCCATTGACCAATGCATCTGCTTCTATCAAGGCACAAATTAACTATATTAAATATCATTGTTAATTTTATTTACCATAATTATTCACCATTAAATAGTCATCTTTGTTGAAACATGCATAACACACAACATTGTAGTAGTTAGGTTTCCACTTGTAACATCTAACAGCAATTGCCCACAACCAAGTCATACTGGGGTTCAACAGGAAATGTATGCCCCCCTGTGATTATTGCAGCCAGGAACACACAGGGGCGGATTGGCCTATCGGGATACCGGGACTTGTCCCGGTGGGCCGATAGTCCAACTCAATTTTGGG
>NW_013665856.1:552760-586772 GCF_000517525.1 Limulus polyphemus | reverse complement strand
GCCCCTGGGAACACAACACTGATTTGTCATTCTTGTAATCAAATGAAAAAGGTACCAATTTACTTGAATAAACACCAATATGATGATGTATCAACTGAGATGATAATGTTGCAAATGTGAACCAAAACAGATGAACGTTTCCTTTCCATGACTGAGTTCATGACGGTGCTGCCATGCAAATAAAATGGCAAAAATATTCCCCATTATGATTTTGAAGTATTATAGAAAGGTAAGTTTAGTTAAATCATTTTTCCACTTGACAGTATCAAGTTTTGTTACTATTGTGTTAGGTCTTGTTACATTGGCCTGTGTAATTGCTTGAATGAAAAAAAAACATTATATACATATATATATATATAAAATTAAATAAAGATGTTTTTGAAACTCATTACACACTAGCCATCCCTACCTATTGTTGCCCAGGTACTATCTGGACAGAGGGATGATGTTTACTTATTCTTAAACAGAAATGATCAAACAAAGGTCTCGTGTTCTTGACGTTTCTTGCAAACGCCGCTCTGCATGGCAGATGCAGTCACTGCCTCTGCAATGAGCAGCCTGCCTTTTCCTTGGCTGTCAAGGCATGTTTTTCTTTCTTGTGGAGTCTCATACTGTCGCTTTTGTTGCATACATTTTGCTGCTTATGATTACAATCAGAAATGTTTTTCTCTGTTTCTCAACATTCTACATAATCAGCATCAGAAATGTTTATCATACCTATCTCCCCTCCCAAAAGAAAGTGAATAAAAAAAAATTTATTTGTGGATAATTTTGCATGTTCAACTTGTTTATTATATAAAAAAGTTAGTCTTGTTTGTCCATAGACATGACAGCATTTGATGGATTTTTATTTTGACTTCACAACAGCAGCACACCTCTCTGTAGAATATACACAAATTTTTCTGATGTTATTTCTACTTATATCAAATCAAAAATGCAGTCAGTCTTCTGTGAAAAAAATTAGATTACAAAGTTTTCACTGACACTAAAAATGTGACATCACAGACATTAAACCTAAGTATGCTTATTTCATATCTTTATAGGCCTACTATTATAGGGTCTGAAAGGTGCGAACAGACACAAACTTAGCTTTATATATTAGATATTGGATGATACCTTCTGATTAACAATTTAGAGAAAAATCTGACTTGCTTATAATTTTGGTATAGTAAAATGTTATTTTTATTGCATGCCAGTTATCCCAAACATAGTGAAACTATTTTTAATCAAAATCAAGATAACATTTTTATGAAATAAAAACTTTATAGGAAAGTTTTAAAATAGCATGGGAAGACAAAAACCAGTGACAGAAATCTACAACAAGGGTTAGTACTTTTAATTGTTTCTTTAAAAAAAATTTATCAAAATGAAGGCTTTTCAAAATTTCATAACAGTGGATTCAAATATTACATGTATAAAACTAAGATATTTTATTTGCAGAAACTACATAATCTATAGACAGTAACTCTGAAGTTTCAAGCTATTTCACCCAATAGTTTATTTTTGCAATGCAATAAAACAAACCATACATGTGTCAAGTCTATGCTGCATCTGGGTCTCATAGTTAATCACATATTTGTACTAGAGTTATGTTTAGTATTTTGTTCTCTGACTTGTGTAAAATGGTTTATTTCATCTTTTAACTTTTGTTCACTATGACAGCTGATCCACAAGTGATATAACAGCTAAGATTGTACTTAGATGAATACCTCCAAGTTTTCAAAGTAATATAACACTGTTTTCCATCTGATAAAAATCTTTCATAATAAAGCTTGTAGCCAAATAAAAAAGTTACTGCACTCAAAACTGTATTAAATATTTTTAATTTTGAATGTAAAATGTGTAAGAAAAACAGTTATTAATAAAGTTCATTATATAAATAATAATCTACAAAAGAATTACTTTCAGCTTCAACACACTAATAACATTAAGGTTATATTTAGGGCCCAGAAATTAAGAAGTTTTATAAAACAATATAAAAAGTAAGAAACAACTTTGAATTAATAAGTCTGTAATAATTGAAAACCATGGATGTTTGATAATGAAAAATAAAATAAAATTGTTAACTTACCAGAATTACCTCCACTTTGGTTTTGAGAGGCACTCAAGTCCAGACCAGCAAACTATTTGTATGAACAAATTTTTTTTAATATGTTGCAACTCATGAATATCAATAAGATTAAAAAAGCCAAGTCAAAGCATCCATTAAAGCTCCCATGCTGTTTACAACTTAACTGCAAAACAGGTACAATAAATAGTTTTCTATCACCCTAAACCCACAATAAGAATAAAAAAAAGGTAAATAGTTTCTTTTTATGAGATGTTGAAAGCACATGCCACATTTTAAAACTGCATTCTTTCTAGGGTCGATGGTAAGTCAAAAAACTATAAGTGTTAAAAATTGTATTGTATCAAAACCATCCATAAAAAGTACAAAATGCTTCTATATCTGAGTGATAAATTAATAAAAATAAAAAAAACTAACATATTCCTTACATTTTTTTATGATTACAGAAAAGTGCCTAGTGGGATTCTTAACCCAATGACCACTGGCTACTAACTTCACGAGTAGCCAATGCAAGTCTTGCTATATTTCATTCCAACAATAAAACTAGTGGATGAAACTATTTGAAACTTTATAAGAACTTTCATAAATGCATGTAGCTTAAGAAACATTAAGGCTCAAATTCGATGACGAGGAACCCACTTTGAGACTAATAATGGTTGGAGACGGCTTGAATGGGTAATGAAGAAAAACTTTAATATAAGTTGAACATAACAGCAAATGTACAACGTTTCGACAAGGTACCTGATGATGACAAAACCTTGTCGAAACGTTGTACATTTGCCGTTATGTTAAACTTACACTAAAGTTTTTCTTCATTACCCATTCAAGCCGTTTCCAACCATTATTAAACATAAAGGCTGGTACTTTTGATGAATTTAGTTTTTTTGCATTATGATCTTTAATATCTTGAAAAATTACATTAGGAAATGGTATTTATAAGAAATGATTACAATAGTTATATTTGTTCCAAATTTGAACTTATTACTTTTTATGTTATAATATATTATTTTAAAATCCCAAAATTTTTTTATCATCTATAAAATGCAAATTTTATCTATTTTTAATTTGCTTAATAATCACATACTCTCCTTATGGTTTCAAGTAATATACAAGACCTGAAAATAATATTTTTAAGTAAACCGAAACAATAAATGAGTATTTTCATTTTTAACTAGGATTTCATGTTTATATATGTACATAAAAATATTTTAATTTTGTTTCATAAATGTATTTTTATTTCAAGTTTAGGTTTATGTATCATTGCAGCCATACTTTTGTTTATTGTGCCAGTGCAGTGTAAATTTGTACATTTGCGTAAACTATCATGCCTGTTGGAGATCACTCTCATTCAGTACAGAGCAGGCGCATTTCAACATTACTGTAGATATGATAGTAAGAAATCATTTGGGTACTTGAATATCATTTCTTTGAACTTTTAAACAAGTTTATTTCAACATATGTCCTTGTATGCTGTTTCACTATACAGACAAAACTAATTGCTACTACCAGCGAATGTATGTAATACTAATAGTTTACAGTACAGGTGGTTTGAATAACACTGCCTGACCTTAGTTACTTGATACATCCTGTTAGAACAGATTACCAAATCATACAGACACCATAAGTTAAAAAGAAAATTACTTTACAGCATTTAAAAGATTAGTTCTGGTCACACTCCTCTCATTATAGGCAAGATTTATGTTTGTAATTCGAAACTTAAGCTCTTCAGTGTGTTGAGACCCCTACTGTGAGAATGTCATAGCTTCCACTGTATTATTGAGAAGAATGTATTTAGTTTGTTTCACAACCAACATATGGGTATTATTGTTGTCACTTGTACACTGAGTTTTAAACCATTTGCAAAATATCAGAAGAAACTTTATATATATCAGTTAGACTGTTTTAATTTTAAAGCAACAACAACAGAAGTGTGGGTCTTACTACAAAGTAAAGATTGTAAGAAGGAAAAATATAAAATTCTTATGTGGTTCTGGTAATAGCAGTATTACATACAAATCACACAAGTTTATCATTCTAAATACTGAATCATATTATTATTATTAACTAAATATAAAATTACGCTAAATTATTGAACTTAAAACTACTAATTTAAATGCAAAAGAATATAAAAAATCACAAACTCTTTCAGTTCAAAATGCTAAGCCTAATTCATGTAAAGACCTTGCACTTGATAGCTCTTAACCCTAACAATCGTGGATCAACTTCTTTCTTAAAAAATATATCTACTTTGAGCTAATTTTTCAATATAATGATTAATATAAATAGATATACGATACAGTATGACTTAAGCTACTATAGAAAATTAATAAAAATCACATATATCCCATGCAGTTTTTTCCAGAAGCAAGTTTACTAAGGCTTATAAAAAAGTACTATTGACCAATACTAAATACAACCTCTACATAAAATGGCAGATACTATAATAAGCACCACCTACATTTATATTGTTAAATCCAGATAACACTTCATCAAGTGCTTTGCTTATCATCCTATGATTTGTCAAACTTGAAATACAGCGACTAGAATAACATGGTACTGAAATTGACACCTTCGACTAGGATTGGGTAAAAGTTTTACAACTGAGGTTTAACATGCCCAGACACTGTTTTATAAAGGAAACAGACTATTAAAAGATTTAGATACCAATCATAGATGGCAGGACCAGCACTGAAGTGGAAAGAAATTTTTTTTTTTAATTTGAAATTTTCTTCTCAGAGGGCACTTATTTATAGTTTCAAACGTATTTTGGGATTTTTTTAAATTAAATTTCTCTTTAAACTTCATTAAATAACACAATTTTGTACAAATAATTAAAAGCTATTCTGCTATTTACAAAAATAAAATCTGAAATCCAATAAAAGATTAGTTCTCTATAATTTTTTCAATTCACAAATGTGATTTTGCCCTCACAATAAGACATAATGGCCACGGCAGGTAATGGGTTAAGAGATGTTTTAGGCCCTATCATTTACTATACATTATTGGTGCTCCAGGTAACATGTGTAACTACATTACTATGCATTATTTTTACATAAAAACCCATTATAAATAAAAATACTATTTGCATGTACATGAATATATCATTCATGTACAAATCTGTATTTGTCAATTTGAAAGAAACAAAAATCTGTATTGCTAATAATAAAAAAAAGCATGAGAGATAACTTTCCCTGTTAACTGAATGATAAGTTATATAGTGATTTGTAGGAGTTTACATCAAATCCTATAATTTTTTTGCATTCCAACACTATACAGAAGTGTATTGTAGCTCTTTGATTTGCTCTCCCAAGCACTCCTGAAAAGCTTTGATTCAGTGAAACTATAGTCTACTCCAGAAAAAGCAGTGAATCAAATAATAAATTATGCCTCTGTTATTAACAGATTCTTTTTTAATGAAATTACAAGTTTTAATGAGGAAAAGAAAAATTCATAATTGAATCTTAGAGCAGTTATTAGCTGGCAATTACCTGTAACTTAGGGTTATAGCAGTCTGGTTTCAATGATTAACCTAAACAAGAACTGTATAGAATTTACTTTGCAACTGCCTCAGGTTAGAGCTGGAAGATTAGTGAAATTTGCTAATTGATTAATCATCAGGCTCATGAACCTATTTCAAGATTATCTTCCTATTTTCAGTTGGTTTTACTTTTTCTTAAGACATTTGCAAACCATCCCTCCTGAAATATGATAGACATCTTTAGTATTTCCATTGGTGGTTGCCATTTGCTAATTTTACAAGAAAACAAAATTGTATAGATGGAATTTTAAAAAAGATAATTTGAACATTTCATACTTCACAATGTGCATATAATTGCCATTTTGTTTATTAAAATATGCAGTGATTTCCCTCCCATTGATCTCATGTATGGTAAGTAAAAAACTTTATAATAATCAAATAATGAAAACGTTAACAATAATGATGTTTTTATTTTAAACATATCGTGATTTCAATTATAAATAATTAGTAGCTAGTTAGCCAATTTATATTTATACATTGTTTGAATATGATAAGCATAAAACTGATATGCAATAAATAAGGATTTGAGTCATCAATGTTTTTGCCATTACTTACAGTACTCATTAGACCTAACTAAACTTATCTTATATCTTCTTGTTCAAGAAAATTTATCTAGATTTCACAAAAGATATAACTTAAGACACAAATACTTTCATGAATGAAAAGAACTTCTAAAGAAACTATAAAAAAAATTCCCAGCTCTGTCATTTGTTCCCAAGTTTTCAGAAATTCACATGGTCCAGCATCTTCAATACAAAATCTTTGGTTGATGTGTACTAGAGTCAAGTTTAAATCAAACAAAGATATATTTTGAGCACAGAAGACCTATCTGTTCCCCAAGAAATGGAAAGCAGGATTCCAATGCCCTTGTATATTTGAATTTAAGCTACTTGAAGTGAAGAATGAAAATCTGCTTGTCAAATAAAAGTTCCAAGGACTTTGTCTCAGCCACCAAAGAATTTGGGTGAGTTGGGCAAATAAATTATAAATTTTAATTATAATAAATACAATATAATGCATGTGGGTTATCATAATTTAAATTACAATTATAATTTTAATGAGCATAACCTTGTCATTGTTATGGAAGAAAAGGATCTTGATGTTTTGGTTGATCAATCTTAAACCATCCACGCAGTATGCTCTTGCTAGTGGATAGGACAAATAGGATTTTATGATTTATTTACAGAGATATTGTATACAGCCTAAAAGTATTATAATTTCATTGCAAAGGTCACTGGTTTGGTCTCAATTGACATATGTATTCAGTCTGAGGCACCTTACCTTAAGTATTACCTTGAATTGTTTGAGAAGGTTCAAAGGAAGGATACTATTACCAGGATGACAGGTTAAGATCTTTGAAACTGTTTCCCTTTTAAAAAAAATAATAGTTAGGGGGGGGTCTAATTGAGGTATTAAAGATATTAAAGGGAATATATAGTAGCAATGATTCATTTTTTCTTTTATATTTAATAATGAGAATGGTAAGCCCGGGGAACACAAATATAAATTTTGGCTGGGTAGGAGTTATTTACAGCTTAGACAGTTTCACTTTACAAACAGAGTGGTTGGCCTTTGGAATGGGTTGCCTTCAGATATAGTAGATACTATAATATTTAAGGGAATGCTCAATAAATATTTAAATTATCAGGTCTGCACATTTTTTTGAAGTAGATGGGACAGCCTCAATGGACCAACATGTCCCTTGTTATTTGTTAAATGTTATTTTACATTAAAGTGTTTCTTAAAGACTATATGCCATTTTCTTCTTTTAATGTTTTGGGTAAACAATGTTATATTAGTCTAAGTAATACAGTATTAGCTATAGTAATAGCACATATCAATTCATTCAATCAGGATCACATTCACTATTATTATTGGGCAATGGCTGTAGTGAATAATAAACTTCAACCTATAAAGAAAGTTACCCAAGTTAACTTCATGGGAGAAAATAACTAAGCAACTAAGTAACAGTAAATTGGCAG
Organism: Limulus polyphemus; assembly: GCF_000517525.1. Taxonomy (NCBI): domain Eukaryota; kingdom Metazoa; phylum Arthropoda; class Merostomata; order Xiphosura; family Limulidae; genus Limulus; species Limulus polyphemus. The sequence goes on along the minus strand of NW_013665856.1, from coordinate 579,184 downwards.
GACTACAGAAAAATTTCCGATAACTATTTATAAAGAATTTTGAGGCCTGATACAAAATAGAAAATTTGCCTTCCTTAGGCTAGACAGATCATATGATATATACAGCCTGTAAAGTGTAAATATCAGAACAGTTCACTATTAACTAGAATAAAATACCCACACTCTGCTGTGGGATTCTAAGGTCCCCTCATGGTTCAAAGAGGCCTCAACATATCAGTCAAGCATCTTCATTATCCTAATTACTTCTATAGCTACACCAATTCTTTAACCGATTTGTCTGTTGCCATTTCCTGAACTTAATTCAATTCCATTCTTTTTAAAGGCAAATAATTTTAATTTAGCTTCTCAGATTCGATTTTTTAATTCCTGCATTTTTAATTGAATTATTGTCCTTCTCAAAATTCTGAGATTTGTATTTTTCTTCTTGTGTTGAAAAAAAGAGTATTTGGCAGAAAACCTCCACATATTGTTCAAACATTCATTGAGAATTAGAGAAAAAATGATACATTTCTAAAGACCTTCACAAACCAGAATTATGGGTCTTATGGGCAAAAAATTATCCAAACATTTTTTGAGTCAAATCTAAAAAGTAATGCTCAGGTGCACAACCTCAGAATCCCCTTAGTAAAAGTATGTGTGCAAAGTTTCACGTCTCTAGGTTCTTTCCTCTTGGACTTGGAGCTATGGCAGTCATACACACACAGGTTCTTTTATTATTATAGATACAACTTACCACCTTTCTCAGCAGAAAACATGCAATGTCACAAGCACTACTGTCTGTACAAAGACTTTGTGTTCTTACTCTAATAATTTAAAGCAAAATATCAATTATAAAATACTCCTATCCTACCCCATTGAACTAATACTATAAAAAAGTATGACACATATGCTGAGAAAGAATTGTGGTCATTGTACCGTAGAACATGATTGAATGACGTTAATGTATACTGTTAACTTTAGCCAGTTGTATTTTTCATATACACCCATTTTTGGAATCTTGTTATTTTTTTAAAGTTTTTACCGATGGTCGAGGGGCCCCCTCAAATTGGGAGACCTCTACAAGTGCACCGAGCGCACATTAGTCAATCTGGGCCTGACTAACTAATCTAATACTACTGCTATTGAACTAGTATTGGGAATATTGTACTACTTATGTAACTGCTACTGCTAGAGTAGACATGTTATAAATAACTTAAGTTTAACAACTCAAGACAAGTGATGTCGATTATAATAATTAATATAATTTATAAGTTTATACAATAAATGAAAATTGTACAAATAACGAAAGTCGTGAGATTTACCTGCTGTTCTAGACCTTTTCCATATTGGTTGGATTCATTAATCATATTATGCAAAAAAAAGTATCTTTTTCTTTACAATTTGAACAGCTTCTTTCTTCCTAATCAAAAACCTCGCGGTTGCAACAAAGCAAAGGCTTCTAAGAATCTTATTTAACCCTCTAACGCAATGACGTCACTTTATTTATATTTCATGCACTACGCAGTAAAATATAGAGTTAATATTAAAAGGAAATTGTATTTTTTAAACAAATTGTTGAAAGTATACTAAGTTTCTGAACTAATTCTGGAAAGTTCAATCCGAAACTAACTGAAACGGTACTTCCCCTTTCGTATTTTGAGCCTAATACGGTGACGTCATATGAAATTAGTGATCGAATCACAATCACTGATATGTAGCAGCGGTCATAATATATTACTATCGGTATAAAATGTACTATAGAAAGTTATAATACGCTATAACAGTAGAACGTATAAGTATTTTTTAAGGTGTGTGTTGGTTAGAAACAAATTATTGAACACAGCTTTTTTTTTATTTGAGACGAAATTATATTGGTTTTAATTTAATTTTAACTAAGGAGAATAATCTAGGACAGATGTGAAAAAGTATATTATTACTATATTATATAATATTCCTTTGCTGGCTTCTCTGACTTAGTGTTTGTTTGAATGTAGTATAGAAATAACGTTCAATATCCCTTCTGTTTACGTTGATTACTTGAGTTGATACTGGTTGTGAAGTCTAAAGCATGACTGAGTCACAAACCAGCGAACCATTCTTCAATTTCTTCTTTTCACGGGGAAAGAAAATCCATTTCTCATTCGTACCACTACCAGTGTAACATAACACCAAACGTATTTGTAAACCTTTTATTTTTTAAATATAACTAAATTCTTCACTTTATAAAAGTTTAAAGCCAATTATTAGTGTGCTTTTACTTGTATTTTTTCTTTCAGTTTAAATTAAAAGACAAGTCTCTTATCCCCAATTTGGCAGATGTTTCTAATTCTAGCCCTTGAAGTAAGCTAGTTGTACTTTTATTAAGCCAGAGCTGGTAAGATTCAAGATTGGAAAAGTAATGGATGATAAGGCATTTAGGCTAGATAATTTTTATCCTAGGATTATTAAGGGGGAAAGAAGAACATTGATCTTAATTTTTAATGAATTAGTTGAAAATGAAGTGCCAGAAGATAGATTAGTTGATGTCATTGATTTTTAAAGGGGAAGAGACAAGATAGATAATTTCAAGGTTATTACTGGTCAGTTAGTCTTACTTTAATGATTGGGAAAGTACTAGATATAAGTTTTTCAGTACAGTTTACAATTAAGTTTTAGACAAGTTTCAAATAATCACACAATGGATTTAGAAAGGGAAGGCTATGTGTTATAAATTTGCTTTCAATTTGGGCATGGATAATGTAGTGGATGTGATGTACTTTAACTTTCAGAAACCTTTCGATAAGGTACCAAATAGAATGCCTTTATGGGGTAGAAGATAAACATGGGTTAAAACTTGGTTGTGTAGTCCAAGGTTGTTATAAATGGGACAAAATCACAGTGGATTAATGTAACAAGTACTGTACTACCTCGGGGTTCTATGCTAGGCTCTTTTGCTATTTCTAATTTTGATTAATATTGTTTTTAAAGGAATAACAGTAAACTGGTAAAATTTGCAGACAATATAAAATTAATGAGTATTTTAAATTGAACTAAAGAGAAAGATTGGGGCTGTTTGGTGAGTTGGGCTGATACCTAACTGATTCCTTTTAATCTTAATAAAAGTATAGTTACAATGTTAATTATTATGAAAGAGACTGGGGATGAAACTAACTTCTGAGGGTGCAAGTCACCCTATCATTTCTGCATGGGCCAAGCCTAGGTATGGCAGAAGAAGCAACATTAAAGGAGTTTAAGAAAAGATTGGATGAGCATCTTACAGGCCAGGATTTGATACAAGAAAAGAGGTTTATGTAGTTTGGAATAAGGATGTACTAAAAAATGGGATAGTTTAGATGGGCCAAATGGCTCCTTGTTATCCCTTGGAAATAAAATGGCAGCACTGTTTCAGTTGGAAAAACTGTTGTATGCGCCTGTTTTGAATAGAATTTTCATAAAAAGATTTAAGAACTATCTGCATTAGTTGAAATATACAGCTGATAAGTATATGATATGTTATATGAGGAAGAAAAAGAAATTATGGATTTTATTTTAATATGAATGCAAGCATGGAAAGCTCAATTAAAATCTCAAGAGTCTTGGATTTGACATTAACTGTCAGTGTAGTAGACTAACATAAATTTAAGGAATATTGAGAGTGAATTTTATGTTATGTCTGAATAATGAGTAAGGTTGGAATACTAGTATTACTACTTGTGACACTAATTGTAGTACTACCATTGCTGGCAGTATAGTGCTTCTAAATAACTGGAGATAGGATTCAAATCTCTATAGTTAAATTTGTTTTTAGATTTGTAATAATAAGAAAAGTATAGGGTTATGTGAGACTGGTTATATATCAATTTACTAAATATGTAATTGCTAATTTACCTTTGCAGAAATAAAATAATTGGGTTTTCTGTTTTGTGATTTACCTATCTATTTATTGACCTTGAGTGTTTCGTACTAATCTAACTTTCATGATCGAATGTTGAGGTCTCGTATCATGAGACAAAATTAATGGCACCAGCACAGTTCTAACAAAATGGTTAAATAATTCAAAAATGTAATATTACGACTTATCTTTCTCCAGCTTCTTGTACTTACCTGTACAAAAAAAGATGTATGAAGTACTAAGGGAGCATCTCTTAAAATTTTCTGTCTCACTTTTAATATTTTATCAGATTTGCACCTTTTTCTTTTACAAATAACAGTCTGCTGGGAAGTCTAGAGCAGTATAATATTTATCTATGACTTTGTATATCACTATTGGAATTGGCTTGAATCATGTAGATATTAACTATTTGGTGGTAAGTAAAAAGATTGAGAGATTAAAAATAGATAAATTACTTTGCCCACACAAAGGTTTTTCCTAGGGGTTTAAAGGAGATCATGGATCAGATATATAAGCAAAAAACAAACTATCATTTTTGATAGGTAAAAAAAAGATTTGGCAAGTACCTGAGGGTTGGAGAGTTGTTAATGTTACTCCTATTTTTGAACAGGTGCCCTGGAAAGTACAAGTCAGTTAGTCTTACTTCTGTAGTGAGAAAATTTTCGGAGTGATAAAAGAAGCTTTACAACCGTATAATGATATGTGGTTATTATAAAAGAAACTGGATTTATTAGGGAAGATCTTGCCTTACTAATTGTATAAATTTATTCAAGAATGTTACATGTCATTGGCATGGACTTGGTGCACTTAAACTTTTGAAAATTTTCTGATATGGTGCCCATGAAAGATCAGCTGAGAAGAACACATTGGTAGGGGTTGGGAAAAGACAAGTTAATTGGATTGTAGGGTATTGGATGAAAGAAAGCAATTGGTTGTTACTGATGTAGTCCAGTTAACTGAATTGTTACTAGTGGAGTGCATCAGGGGTCTGTACTTGGGCCTTTGCATTTACATAATAACATAATGATATTGATAGGGGCATAATTAGTAAAATTTGTTAATGACATTAAACTCTTGGATATTTCTAGCTGTATTGAGGATGTTGAGGTATAAAAGCATGACAGACTTTGATTAGTTGGTTTGTTTGACAAGTATATGGCAAATGACCTTTAATTAGGTAAGTGAAAAGCTCCCATTTACGCTAATATTATCTGGATCACATTTCATATAAAATTATAAGTGAGAACCAACTCAATAGCATGACTGAAGAAAAGGTTTTGGCTTAGTGGTGGATAAATCATTCAAGCCATTGAGGCAGTGCTTTGTTATTTGTGGTAAAACCAAAAGACGTTTTAAGATGTATTTAATAAAATAATAAATACAAGTCAAAACAGATCAGATGCAGATCATGAGTTAGGCCTCACTCAGAATATTGTATACAGTTTTAGGCTTACCTTAAAAAGGATATTTACTTAATGGAAATGATTCAGAGAAGAGTTAGGATAATTCCAGGGAGGAAACATTATCTTAAGCTATAAGTTAAGATCTCTCAACTTGTTTTCTCTTGTGGTAAGATGAGTAAGAAGCAATATAACTGAAGCTCAAAAGATTATTCTGGGAATTGATAGGATAATGGTTTTTTAATTTCTTTGTGTTGTATAATGAAAGCAATAGGATGAAAAGTTTAAAGATTTAAAACAGATAGACTAAGCTGTAGTTATGGTAGTTTTAATTTTCTTTCAGGGTGATTAGCTTATGGAATGTGTTGCCATTGGCATTAGTGTGGGCACTTTATAAGTTTTAGAGGGATACTGGTGATTTCTTGAAAGATAAAGGGTGTATTTAAATTTTTGCTTTTTTTTTAAGTGTGGATATGTAATTAATATTTTCTGATTAGAGCAAGTTACCTAAATAGATTGAAAACTAATAAAATTAACTGGTAAAACAAAGCATTTTTACTTTTATATGTAGGAACATAAGGAAACTATACTTGAATAGCCATACTCATCATCAGGTTGATTTTTGGAGTGTTCTGCAAAGCTTGTTATATACAAACAAACAAGCAAAAATATGTTGGTATGTGCTCAACCAGTTTTTTTGGAACTGCTGCTGGAGAGTTGCCTTCCTTCTAGACGGCAGTTAAAAATTTGTGACAGTGGCAGATAGCCCTAGTAGCTCTGCCATAACAAGACAGGATGAGCAAATTGTGACTATAATTTGATTACTTGGATAGTTGGAATAATTGAAAACCCTAATTTTAATTAGCTGATTATTTTTCTGACAGTTGATTTAATTGTAATTTTGACTAATCAATTATCATTAATTAAAATTAATTGCCCATAGCTCATTAACATTGCAGAAAACTTGCAAAGTTTTTAATTCAAGCTATGAGGATGTTCACAAAGAGCACGTGTATCAGTTTTCACATTTTTATCATTCCTAAGTAAAGTTATGGTGTCAAAACAGTTTATGTTATGTATTTCTTTATCCCTGCCACATTAATTATGTATATGACATATATGACTGCAAGTGTACTTTCAAGAGATTGCAACATCATACTTTTGTTTTGTACTCAACTTGAAGCTTATAAGAAATGTTTAACAATGTTTCCTCTGTATGTAAATTTGCCCAGTTTTAAGAGTCAGTGCTACCTTGAACTGGGATTGAATGAGCAAAATAGTGCAGCTAATTTATTATTAATTCTATATTTTGTTGACTTGATTTTCCATTAATGCAATGTGCACTGATAGCTTGTTTTATTGAACTCTATTCCATAAGTGTATGGAGACAAGTTTTTACATTTAAGTAGATTTATGTTTGGATTTGATGTACTATGGTTAAGGAATGACCAAAATGAATGAATCAGTGTGCTGTTCTGCTTGCTTTTTTTTTGCATATTTTCCTTAGTTTCAGTAAGATCTGTTAAATTTTAAATGTTTCTAGTAACAGAAGATTCCATCTGCTCTGACATAAGTGTGAATGCTCTTTCTTAGAAAGTTCAACATAAATAAGTAAAAGTTATCTTAATTTGCGAATTCAGATATTGAACCCAACACCGTGAAGTGATATTAGGACTCTTAAATGTCAAGGATATTGGTAAGTGAAACTTCAGTTCTACGATAATATAATTTAATCATACAAATTATTAAATTCACAACAGAGTAGCATAACTAGGAACCCAAGTTGAGTAGTTTTCTAAGGTAACACCGTAAGTGAATTAATGTAAATTATTATTTTGTTTAATTTGAGAAGAACAAAAACAAACTTGAAAACAGTTTAAGCATACTTTAAAAACTATTAGGACTAGGTTTTTTTGTTTGTTGTTGGTCTGGTTCTAACCAGACTTGTTGAAAACAATAAATTTGTGTAGTAATTATACAATAATCTAATTTGTACTTCTTCATATATTGGCTTCTTTGGGATTGAAAAATGAAAACAAGAACATAAAGTACAAAAGCAACAGAAGGCATTCAGTGTATCGAGGTTATCCTTCCATTCACATAATCCAAACTAAAGTGGCCTCAATCAAAAGTAATGTAGACAGAAGCCTGGATAGGTTTAAAACCTGTGCGACAACTATGTATCACGTCACATGTATACACACGGGTTGAACATAGCCCAGTGATTTATCTGCTATATCGTGGATCTGAGATTTCATGGTTTGTGTAGTGTTACAGAAAAAATATTGTGCTCCACAGTTTGGTGCTGTACGTGTGTTTTAAAAGTGACAGTCAAATCACACTTTTAAATCTGGCCAGAGTTACCTAAGACATGTTGGTGAGTGATTGACTAGCTGCCCTCTCTCGAGTCAGTCTCTTCAAAATTAGGGTGGCTAGTGCAGATAGCCTACAAATAGCTTTGCATGAATTGTAAACAAATTTATACAGACTATGTTTCCAACTGTTGTAGAAGTTTATTACTAACTACAGTAAAATATGATTTTCATTAACTGTGCAATTTATAGATATTTTTAAAAAAAAAAATAACAAAAATTATTCACTTAAAAAATTTCCCCTTTTTGTTGGTGTAAAAAAATGAGTTTTGCATGGAGAACCTTGTCAGAACATAAGATTAAGTACATATAGTCATTTTACCCATCAAGATCATCCCTCCAACAACAATAACATAAAAAAATACCTAAATACACACATTAATATCAGTTTATCTGTTCAATAAAATAAGCTAATAGATTTAATTACTACATGTATACCAGAGAAACTTTGCCTGAAGAATAAGTCTGGATCTAGACTTTCAATTTTTGAAGTTAATACTCATGTAATATTCAAGTTCACTTTTCCAACCTTTTTAATCTGCACCTAACAGTTTGCACATAGTATGTAAACGTAAGTGTTAATTTCCTTAATTAGATGAGGTTATAGCTTTCTTACTCCTAACTATAAAATTTGTGCTCTTTTTGTCACAATTAAATGCTCAAGAAAGCTATTGTTGGCCAACAATAACTACATACAATGACTTGGCAGAAAGAATTATTGGGATCTATGACTTGGTTTGCCATGTGTCCTCCATTTTCCATGTAGTCCTCTGTCATCTTGTTAAATTACCTCTAAAGTCATCTATTTAAAGACTTTTGTTTTCTTACACTATGCAGTATGTATTCCTGGCTTTCTTTGGCTGCTACCCTTATCATCTGTGATATGGTACAAACCTGTTATTTTCTACTTATAAAGTGAAAATTATTGGCCCAATATGCATGTAATAGTTTGGGTTTGTTGTTGGCAAGGTGTTTAAATCTGTTGTCAGAAGTCCTTTAGAAAAGTACTTAGGGTACTATGATGTTGCTGCTTAAGGCTTACTAACATGCTAGTTTTTTTTAAATATAGGGTTTTAGCTTTTTTTTTCTTCTTTTGATGAGAGAAATGTCATTACTTTTACCTGTACAATAATATTAACAAAAGATATTAATGTTTCTAATAAAAGGATTTTCCAATTTATGGATTTTTCTCTCATTATACAGTTATTCCTTTAGCTTTAAACAATATTTTTTGTTATATCACAGTTTCAAAGGATTTGCAGAAGTTATAATAAATGTATCTTTTTTTATATCTAATACTGAACTTTTTGTTCATAAACTAATGTTTAACAGGTTTGTTCACAGTACCTCAAAATGATATGTTTTCGTAAGTAAAAGCATCTCTTTATTAAATTTAAACAGAAAATCCTTCATAAAATTGGAGATAAAATAATATAATAACGATTTAACTTTATCATAAGTTCTTCTGAATATTATGATGCATTAAGTTTTTTGTGTTAATTTAACTTTTGGTTAATTTACATACACATGCACATATTACACCTGAGCTGACCCATTATGGGTGGAGGATGTGGTAGCATTATGTTTTTAGTGTTTAATATTATTTTGGCCTTAACATTGATGGATCATTTGTTTCTACAGCATGATTTTTTTTACAATTTTGAAGGATGTGAAGCTCACTTTTCAGTATAAGTTTTACTTATTGTTCTTGGTGGTATATTTTAATGGTTTCATTTCTTTTTTATATGATTTTTTTTCATTGCTTATTCTAACTTTCTTTCTTTTCCATAATTGGTGGCAGATAATGAAATATAGCATTGATATGAGATGTTGTAGGCTTAAGTCTGTTCCATCTCTTCTGGTAAAAAGTAATTCATGAAAATTGAGGTTAAGTCTGGTAGACAGTGTTTTCCTACCACTTTGTAGGTCCTACTTCATAAACATTATTCATCTCTTATCACAAGAAGAACTATTACCTTGTGTGTACTCATGTGTAAGTTCCTGTGAATTCCACAAGCCTTGAACAAAGCTCCCAACCTTGCATCTGTCATGTATTATACCAGCTGATGATGTAATCACTGTCAGACTATAGCCCTCAATTTGATTTTCTTTTACTCAGATTTATACTTTTGGGACATATGTCCCATTGTCTGTTCACATTGATTAACCTAACATATGTGTTTCATCCTGGAATCTGCACTATCATCATTAGGTCATCAACATACCAGGCTCATTTTATTTAAATAAAACAAAATCTTGAAGTTTGTTACATTCCTTCTGTTTTATTAAAAAGAACCACCACAAAATCAGTTTTATAGATTACTTGGATTACACATTCATGTTTCTGATATTTTTGGCACATTTTCACAGGAATCGTCCAATGTTGTAATGGTAGCTGGGGGCACTCTGTTATTTTACCACCATTTTACACCACATGGTTGGTTTAATTCTGATCTCAGGTCCAGTATTCTTGACTTGCTTCTGTTTCTACAGCTATGCATGTCCTTTCTGGTAATGTGTTTCAACAATCTTATTTCCATGACTGCTTTTGTTTCTAGTTCCTTCTTCCTGTTGAGGATTGGGTATTCCCACCTTCATCCTTCACTGCTTGGATTCCACAGGTATGTGTCGTTTGTTTTCTTTTTCTCTGGTTATTCTTGGCTGAATCTTGGACTTCCTTGTTGCATGAGCCTTCATCACTTGAATTTCTTCTTTTAGTTTAGGGATCTCCTTTCTCCTCTATGTCTTTCACTTTCTTCATCTAATTGTCCTTCTTTCATACTTAACTTCTTTGTTCATTCTCATGCTTTCCTTTCTTTTTAAGGCTTTACATCATGACCATATAAGCTTTATTGGGGAAAATTGCACATATCTATTTTCCACCTCTTGAGTTTCTTCCATTTTGCCATAGTTAACATGGTTTCTTTGTTTCTGGGATGTACTTTGTCAGGTTTCCTTCCTTTCTGACATTCACCTCCCTTAGTTTTCACTCTAGATCCTCTGTCTTGCATCCTTTCTTTGTGATGTGTTGTTTTTTTTTGTTTTTTTGGGGGGGGGGGGTATTTATTCTACTTTAGCATCTTGAGCTGATGCAGCTTAACAGCATTCATCTCTGATCATTTTGGTTTCTTGCCTTTTTGACAAGCTGGCCCTATCAGCTTTCTCATCATATATGGCCTTGTGGGGTAACCTGCTGTCCTAATTCTTGTATTTTTGTTACCATCCCAGGTTCCTTTCTCTTTGTGGACTAACTATCTTGTGTTTTGGGGTGATTTTTTTTCTAATGCCACCACTCAGCTCTGATGTTGTGGGAGCTATGCTCTTCTACTTTGTACACCTGTGGACTCCCTTTTGATACAACTTATTGTTTTTTTAAGATTTGTTCTTAGTTGTTTTTATCTTGTCCTTCCACTCTTCACTTCATCTGTTTTAAATTCCATGGGACAATTCTTCTACCCCGGTTAGGGGTTTTACACTTGACCTTTTGCTATTTCCATGAAAATAGGTGGTTGGCAGCTAGTCATCAGTCTGTCCCATTTAACCCAACTTTAGTCTTCCCTAAGTTCCAGATGGATAGTTTTCTCATTTTGCAGTGAATACTTTCCTCTGTGGAGTATGAATCAGTTTGAATTCTCAGACACTTTCTCCACATCCAAATTTGTCTGCCCACTTTTTGCTTCTTTTGATTCATTCACAGTGGTCAAACATTCAGTTCTTAGCCCTTCCATTTGAGTTGGCTCTAGCCCTATATTTTTTCTTTGGGTTTTTGCTTGGTTACATTTTTGTCGTATATTTTCTACTACTCTTTGGACATTTGGCCTGTACTTGCTCCTTCCAATGTGGCTTCTTCTATTGTAATCTCTCTTTTCCTTTGGGAATTGTCTTTCTCACTTCATATGCTTGATAGGCTCAGCTTGCTTCATTAAGTCTTTGCAACATAGAACTTTTAATACCAAGGCTTTCATGTCTCCTTCATTTCCTGCATGAAACAATTTTTCTTTCATGGGTGCTTTCTATTCTCTTGAATTCCTTGTTCTTCTGGGATGTGCCCATACACATCTCCTTCAGCAGTTTTCTGGCCTGTCAATGCAGGTATATCCAAAGATCTACTATCTTTTCCCCTTTTACAGGTTGTGGTGGCTCACTTGATCCCACATGACCTTGGATGTTACTCTTCCCCCATCTTACCCTGAGTTTTATATATTGGGAGCCTTCTAGGGCTCTTAAGTAAGTCGGTGAACTCATTCCACTTGTGCGTGTGGATTTCTATTTCTGTGATGATCACAGCACAGGTGGTACATTATATTTTTTTGGTGTTTGATGATGACCACTTATAAACACCAACCTTTCTACAACTGCCTTTGTTTCGGTAGGGTTAAGTTCTGGATGCCTAATCTATTTCTGTTATCTGGTCTCTAGAGAAGGGATTTCTCCATCTTTATGTCCTTAAGATGGTGGCTGCTCTGCAAGTTTACTATCATCCTCTGTCTCATCTCTTTGGTATTTTGATCATAATATGGTCTATTCAGACACCTTCTCTGTTGTTTTCTCGATCTCCTGCTAGGTAAGCTAAGGTTGCTTGCTCCTGGGACTTCTGTTTCCCTGACTTTAGACTTTCTTTTTTGAGCTCTTGGCCACCATGTTCAGTTGTTGGTCTATTATATCTTGGGAGTTCAGGTCTTGGTGGACCCTGGACCCTTCCTACGGTGTATTTTTTATATCCTATGTTGCTTTCAGTGGATTTGCTGCCATTTTGAAAAACCTATCATCACTACATTTGTGACTCCACTCCTTGCTTTCACTCCCCAGTCCCAGACTTACTCTGTGTCCTGAGTGGTTCAACCTCTTTTCTATGCTTCAGACATATTTCTTCCCTTTGTTACTTGCAGGAGCCATTGCTCTTTTTTTTTTTTGCTGCCTCTTGCACTATTTACTGTAGAGATAGATTGAACTTTTTCCTGAGCACTCCTTCTTCAACATTTGGGTGGCTTGTGAAGGCAATTGAACTGTATGGTCTATTTGTTTTCTCATTTGTACTGCCACTTTTCAGAGCATTTATCAAGATCTTTACTTGCCATGAGATTCCTCTTCCTCTGGCATCTTATCTCCATACTCTTTGACTAGTTAGGTTAAGCACCCCATCCAATTAACTTGTTCTTTTGTGGGTGATGACCTTTTTCTTATTTTTCATGTCTCTTCCCATCATTTTTGTCATCTCCTTTATGTGATCTCATAGTTGGAAATGTGGATGATTCCACAAAACATTACAGTCATATTTCTTACACCATGAGGTGTTTTCACATAATTTGTTTCATTTTCCCTTCAGTTGCCAGTTGCCATGCTTAACAGTAGCTCTCTGGTAATCAGTGGTTTATTCTCTCATTGTTTTTTGTACAGATTTTGCAATAATCTTTTCATTATCAGTATCTATATTTATACTTATATATATATATATATATATATATATATATCAGATGGAGATGATAGAACCCTTTGAGTGTCCAGTTTTATCTTATAGGGAGTACTTGCAACTCTTGGGCAGTAGGGCTAGGGTGTTACCTATTAATTTAGTACAGGGTACCCCACTGTGTTTTGAACCAAGCTATTCCCATTGGTTCAGTCCAGTAAAATGGGGCTTGGGTTTGCCTTGGGACACAACTCTTGGACACTTCTCTCCGTGCCTGATTATTGTGGTATCGCATGTAAGTATTTCTCCTGTACAGAATGGCCAGACTTATAGCACTAGCCGCAGTACACACTCATGCTCAGCTGTTTGATTGGAGATAATAGCCAATTGAACAATCTTGTATTCCACCCACCTTAGAAACACTTTTGAACTATGCAAAAGATTATTGTGACACTTTCCTTTGTTCTACCTCCTCTCTTAACAATGAATGCCACATTAACATTGAGCAAAAAGTATTCCCTACTTGAGGGGAATGCAGTCTCCCATCATGTGCTGCCCCACAAGGCTACTCCTTACCTCATGTGTGTCACACTTTATAGGTTTCCTTTTCTGATGCTATTTTCAGAAAGAAACACATCTTTATAATCTCTTTATCTGCATTAGTCTCTCCACTATCTTCAGTGTGGGTCCTAGCTCTTTGTTGTGAAGAGAAGCGAGTATCTATCTGAAATAAATTTTCAATTGAGGAAAATGTTAACTTCTGTAGATACCTCAAAACCCTGAAATAAATTTTCAATTGAGGAAAATGTTAACTTCTGTAGATACCTCAAAACCTAAAATAATACATCTTATAATTCCTCACACTATAGTGTGTTATGTGGTTTTTTTATTTGTTTTTGTTCTTCCTGCTGAATTTCTTTAGACCTAATTTTCATTGTTTAAACATACACACATTCACATATTACCCTCAATGTTCTGTTTTTACAGTTGAAGGTCATGGTTTTATTGATTACAAATTTAATTCTTCTGTTTATTAATTTAGAAGTATATTTTCTGTTGGAATTTGAACATTTGTTACAAATACATTCATTTTTGACAACCTTGATTGAACTAACGTAAACATTCCCACCCAGAATAGTCTTTCTGTCAGAATATGCAGTTTGGAAGTCATATTTTTTAAAGTCAAGAACACAATTCTTAAATTAGTAAACAACCATAAACAATGAATTCAAGTTTTAGCAAACCTACTATTTCAAGTGTGATGTATTAATTGTCTTGTAGGGGCTGACAGGGTTGGCTGTTCCCCTCTGCAATTTCTATAAAATATTTCTAGTTAGGCCAGATTAACACATACACATAAATTAGGCCATAACATAATGCCCTCAGTTGAATTGGGGGGGGCATGCTATGTTAGCCTTTGTGAAATGCTCCTTCTGTCATCTTGAGTAGTAACTTAGTTACCTGCAATACATATATGACACTGAAGTATGTAGAACTGGAGAAATTTTATTCAGTAAAGAAAATCAAAACCTAGCAAAACTTTCATAGTTTCTATTCCAATCTTAACATTATCATATTATTGTGCTTTTGAGTAATAATCCACAAGTTTGTTTCACTGTTAACAGTAATGAAACTTTATTAGAAGAAATGTAAAAGGAGCAAAAAATGTTTTCAGTTATTGTATCATCATCATCAAAATGCTGCTTAATCCCACTTGCATCTGAACTGTGAAGACCTATTATGTGGAATGCATGTTGATTAACTCTTCTTTTTCACTGTGAGCATGTGTGAATTGTCAATGCCAGTTGGAGTTACTGGACTGAGTAGTGGTACAGATAATACATAGACATCATTAAATTGGTAGGACTAACCATTTGTACTTTACTGATAAGTATTTAGGTTGTTGTTATGAGTGATAAAGCCTCCTTCCTGGAATGCTGCTTTAGTGCCAAATACTACAGAAGTTCAACAGGCTGGTATACACACCTTGTATGTACATGTACATTGAGTTTGGAGTTCTGTTACAAAAATACTTGTTGTTGACTCACAGACTTGTGTTGTTAATTTTAACCAGTTTATTGGAAACCATAAAAAATATTTATCCAGAATACCTAAGAAAGTTGTTTGAACTTTAAAAGCCAAACTGTTCTTTTTTATGTCTACAACTAGTATATCTGCACCAGTATATCATATAATGTATAAATTAGGTTCACCAAATAAATAATGGCTTTAGGTTTATGCATGTTGTTATTTCTGATGATTATTGCCATATCTTCTGTAAAATTAAACACAGTCCATATTTGTTGCTTAACTTATTTTGTAGAATGTACTTCAGAAAAAAATGTATTGGTATTGTTACGTCTCCGTTTGTTAATTAACTTCCTGTAACTTTGTTCCGACGAAACTTTAGCGACATAAGTCCTTACTTAATAAAACTGGTTTATTCTTTCCGAATATAACTTTACGATACACTTGTTTTCAACAATCACGCTAAAACAAACGCTATATCAACGAACGTTAACTTCAACAATACGTCTCTCTCTGACTGCAGTTCAATTACTCATTACCTACACACACATTATTGTCCCGTCACGTTGTCACCCTCTTTTATATACCAGATTACCCTATATCTAGTAAATCCTAGAGCATTCGCCAAGGTACAGGATAGTTCTAGAAACGTGGCATCACACTAGTCATGTGACTTTGCTGACGCAACAGTATTGTGAATGATCTTGAAACTCTTTTCTTAGCAAAACATTGCTCTAAACCCAAGTGTTGTGTTTTTTTTTCTTCTGTGGAACATTTTATTTCTTTTTTTTTCTCATAGAAGTAATCATACCATTGAGTTGTAAAGTCATAGCTTAGATAAACTTGCTTTTGTGACTGTTATTGATAAGAATCCATGTCACTGACAATAACTTCTAAGCATAATTATACATACCAGTAACAGTGCTATTAAAAAAAAAGAAAACAGACAAAGAATAAACATTCTTAACTCCAAATGCATGCAAAGAGCGATTAACATTTGTCATAGTATATGAGAAGCTGAAGTTCTGGCAATTGACACTAACCTAAACTAATGCTGTCTGTGAAAGTGTTGCACTTTGACTACCAGCTGTCATGCTCAAATCTCCTAACTGCCAAACTTGTAAAGTGTTGTGTCACTTTCTTTCTTGCTACCTCAGCTTAAATATTGGTGAAAAAGTCTAAAAAAGTTCACAACTTTTTTACCTTTCTGGATAACTTAAGACTTTCTAAACTGGCCATTTCACATTATAAATACTATTGTTTACTTAATCATGTCTCAATCCTTGTATATGCAAAGTTGCATTCTGCTTGACCTGCCTTGCATATTCAAGATGTGATTACGGTCACAATGGTACAACTGTTTTTGACATTTTAGAATATACTTCATTTGAATGCAAACAAGATAAAACAGTATCTGGACACATATTGTGTCATGCAGTATGCTTCAGAAACATGCAGAAGAGATGGAAGACATGGCCTGAGGGTAAACAAAAAGTGGAGACCACATAAACAAAAAAAGTTATTTCCTTATACTAAATGTATTGCTGGGCAAATGCACACCATCAGAGAAATAAATGTACAAGTGACAAACAACCTATTCCCTGAATTTTCTTTGACCCAAGGGTTCATAAACCCTATGACTTTTCCCTAAGGATGAACATGGTGTCCAGCTCATGTAAACATATATGGCATAAACAATTTGCATCTATATTGGGAAGATTGGAAGGAATTATTTGCACAAGGAGTATAAGTCTTCTGACAAGTTGGTTCTTGCTACCATGTTGGAGATCTGGAAAAAAGTATTCTGACAAGGTGCAGGGTAAATTGATTTCTATTGCTACTGATAAAGAGAGAAGACCTTTTATTGTTGATGAATACACAAGTGTTTTCCATTAATTCCTGCAGGAAGATCTAAATATTCAACTTAGAGAAGGTCTTGACTGTTTGAAGCATGATTTTGATACAAAATTTTATATACATTGGTCAAAGTATGTCCAAAAGATTAACAAATTAAAAACAAGCTATCAAACATGAAACAGTAAATGAACGTGGTGGAAGGGTAGAATAACACTAAAGACATGAAATATGGAAAAAATATTTATGGACTGTTCTCTACATTAAATAATTATCTTTAATTGTGAGTTTTTGGCCCTTTTACTAGAGCCTTCACTGGGCAACAAAGTACTGAATAATATGAATTTATCTGTGGAACACTTTTTAATGGGGGTGTTTAAGCAATAATTCCAATAATACTTAAAATTTGGTATAAGAGTTGTTAAGCATATAGAAAATGCTGAAAATTAATTATGACAAGCACAGAATATTATAATAGACAAAGATTTAACTTTTTACATAAAATGAAGAATAAAAACCTCAATCTTTGTAGTTGTATTAACAATATATTTTTAAACAACAATGAGTGTAAAATGCACAATTATGGTCGGCCAGTTAATCGGAAGTTTGAAAAAGCAATTTGATTATGCTATATCCAGCTTGTTTCACTGGCTCTGCTATGCTTTAGAGAAGTGATCTTCCACCATTTTCTGTTACTTTTCTAAACATCTTTGTATAATTTTTATAAAGTAGATGGATATAACTACTGCACTTGTGTATCAATATTTGTCCTTCAGTGTATGTTCCAACCTGTGAGCCATGCAGCATGTGTGAACAAGCCAAAGTGTGCCCAAACCATGTCTAATGTCCCAAAGTCATCATCTTGGACTTAAATTTACTAGGCAAAGAAAGAGAAAAAACAACAACAGCCATAGCATGGAATTTTAATGTTTTGGGCCAAGCTCAATTTATATCTAATATTTGTAGTTTGTTTTGTATAAATAAGGAACTTTTGTATTTGAATGCTGTTTGAACACACAACACAATATTTAATAAAAAAAAAGGATTTCTGTCATCTGAATAGTATGTCTTGACTATTGTACTCACTAATATACTATCAAATTTTAGATTTTTGTTTCTGATAAATGTTGTGCTTGCAGCCATTTTTTACAGTTGGTCTGAATATTAATAATCATGCCAACTAGCTGCCACTATATTTGAACTCTTTTAGATATTGACTGTTAACTACTGAGCTATGTTCCATTTATGTTAGTGATTGTTTGGTGAAATTAAGCATTCTACATAGCTCATGGTCACAACATACGTGAACAAAGGTAAACAGTCTTGGGAGATAAGTTATCAAGCTTATCACAAATATGGCAGTCAATACTGACTTATGTGATGGACAACTTTACTGTTATTGCAACTTTTGGGAAATCTAAAGCCACATTCCTTGAAACAAATATTTCATCAGTAATAATGGGTACATTTGAATTAACACTATCTACAGATAATGCTCTTGACAGTTTATATCGGTGGTTTACAGTTATTTTCCACACTGGGCCACTTCATATGATGACCATAAAGCCAAGGGCCAGGCCTGAGCTTGTTGGGGAATGCATCAATCCTCAAATACATGTGTAATATCTGGTCACATTGCAGATCACAAGTCTGGTTTTTAGAAGCCTGATGTGGCCTGCCAACTGAGGACCATTGGTTTACATAGTTGTTGTCTATTATCCAGCCAACTACACTGCAGTATTTACAGTTGTTGCATTATGCAAGCTGCAACAACTTGTCTGTTTCCTTCGAAATCATTATCATTTGCATAGCATTTCACGATTATGTTTATCATCATTCATGTTAGTGGCAAACATGTTACCCTTCTGGAATATGGCTCAGTTTGAACTTGAGTCAATTTTCTAGATGCTTGTGAGTTTTAAGTGTTTAAACTAACTAGTGTCAAAATATTAAGTTTTCCTGTGATTTAAATATATGGGTCTAAGACTTTATGAAATGTGAATTGTTTTAGTCATATATATTATAAGGCATTACAATTGACTTGTTGACAAACATATTTATACAGGTCATAGTACATTGTGGTTTGAAACAGGTAAAATCTCAAATAACTAGTAAATGTTGTAAGAATGAATATTGATGTCAAAATTTATTAAGGCTGCATACCGGCTATTGATGACTAAGTAAAAACTGAGAAAAACATATCCTCCTCAAAGTTTCTTTCTGATTTACTTCTTTCAACTTTGTACATCCAAAAGTATTTTTGTTAATGTAGAACAAAGATACTGTATGTTTTGTTAAAATAGAAAAAGCCCACAATACTTATGACTTTTAGCTCTTAGTTACAATATTTTGGGTAGGAGAAAAAGGTCAAAGACCAGTTGATAAAAAGTAAAATATTTTATTGTGTAGATACACCATAAGGTACAGTTATATGTAATTCACACATGATTAAAATTGCACCTATACGATAAAAAAAAGGGTTGAAAACATCAAAATTGTACAAGAACTTTCAAGCCACAATATAGTTCAACTGTGACAAAACAGAAAAAAAGAAAATTGAACTGGTACATGTTTTTATAATAATAAAATATATCCAAACTTTCATAAGGTGAAATATACTTGTTTATTATCCAACAGTGACCTTGATGCATATGGTATACCCTCATAAATCTACATTAACTTCAAACAAAATCATATTAAATAAAATTAAACTCTGAGAAAAACTAACAAAAAATTATAAGCTCTCTTATTCAATATAGTAACCTTGACTTTATATGTAGGTACGTGTATATCATGTAAATGAATAAAACTTAATAAACAGGGTTATAATTCTTGTAAGATAAATCTTGCTTCATTAATTTACCATTGATGAGGGAAGATCTAAATATACTTTTCATGAAACACCTACATTATCAGATTGTTTAATTATAATTAATCTGATTTTATTATCCTACATTATGTGCTCTCCAAGTACATGTGGTTAAAGTCGTGTATTGAGTTAATGGAGTTTTCTCAATTTTAACTTGTACAGGGACTACAAATCTTGTGACACCATATACATACATGTACTTTATCACATGGATGCTAAAATAAAAATTAAATTACATAATTGTGTAGAAAAAGTAGGTAATCTTATTCTTGACACCATTTATCAAATTTTCAAATTCAATCAAATTTTTTTTTATCAGAGGAAACTTTATCCATATTCAGTTAGTTCCAAAAATAGTTTGCAGTCGCCTTGATATAACTTACAGGACTAATCTACAATTAAACCTATCTTTAGAAAACACTTTCAAAGCTATGTACATATTGTTGATAAAAAAGTGATTCTAGTGGCCTAATTCTATCTAGCCACAACTAAAGGCCTGAATCCAGTGGCACAGTCTTAAAAGTTTAGAAATAAGCGTAAGCATACTTACATGAAGTATGTTTGCATATCTCATTTTCTAAGGGTAATTAGATACAGAGGATGTACTATGGACAGCATCATAACATGTAAGTATATATACATCTAATTTTAAACAGACAAACTAAAAACACAAAGTATTTTCAAACACCAGTATTTAGGTTCTGGTAATTAAAAAGTTTCTGAATGCTACAACCATTTGATACAGTGGGATACAGAAGTTTAGGAGGCAAGTTAAAAATGGGGGCAAGGTTTTTTTGGCCAAGCAAAATAAGGGAACATGCACCACAGGCACATCAATTATAACCAGGGCTCATCTTAGGGCCCTGGAATTTCTTGGGATCTGGATTACATTTTATGAATGTTCCTGAGAGTAATTTATCTAATTTTAATGCATTTTTACTGGGACAGATTGAAAGTATCCCCCTCCCTTCCTTTGCCACTGAGATATACTATTAAAATACTAAAAATACAAGCTTAAAGCCCATTTTTTATCATAGTCAGCTTTAAGTAGCATTTGTGAAAACATAATACAAGCATTACCAAATACAAAGAAATTAAGGAAGAGGTTAAAAGTACTTGTTATTAACTGTGATAATAATATGTAATTATGATAAGCAATATTAACTAATGATAATATAGCAAAAGAACAACATACTGTACAGTGTATACCTAAAAATCTACTTCTCAAACTGAATAAATAGTTTTATCTTTATAAGATCAATTTTTGATAAGTTAAACTGTAGGTGTTTTTCTGCAGTATTGTTAACATAGTGCCAAATGTTTATCCGGAGCAACAACTTTGGAGCTATCCTTTACTAGATTTCCAGTTTACATAAATTAAAAACTGCAGCTCCAACTTTGAAAAATAATAAACAAGAAGTTAGAGGAACCAAGGATTTGTGTGTGTGCAATAGTAATTCTTTGTGAGATGTTTTGAAATTAAGCAATTGACTGGGTTTAGTAACCCTTAAAAGTGGAAAAGTTCAAATGTAGGTTTTTATCTATAAATATTTGTAAATAAGCTTTGATGAATGTAAAAAATCAAGATTTTTAACAGGAAAACTTTACCAAATAATGAAGTCCAACACAATATCTGCAAAAACCTAAAAAATAATTCATTAAAGGGAACACAAGTATTTTTAAATATTAAACATTTTTTTAGAAGTGTGATAAAGGTAATAATGAACTTTAAGAACTGTTTGTTGCTAAGAATGATATAACCTTCTCTATGACTATCACATATGTTCTTTTCATTTCATTATCACAAAACTAAATCAATTATTTGTTGAAAATTACATTAAAAAAAGTACTTTGTGCAAGTTCATAAAAAACAATAACGCACAAGTAAAATAGTACATAAATGATTTAAAGAATTAACAAAACATACAAAAAACAACTAGCTTCATCAGGCCAGACTTGCCATTCTTAAGAGAATGACAGGCTTGGCATGTTGAAACTGTTTAGGTATCTTGTATGTTTTATGAACTCATTTAATCATTTGCATTTTTGTATACTTGTGTATTATTACAGTTTTTTCAAAAATTGTACTTATAATTTATTTTGGTCAACAATACAGATATATGCAAGTGTGTGTGTGTGTGTGTGTGTGCAAATATAACATAAACACAAATTTTTACAGGTATTGGGCTTGCAAATTCAGTCTCCACATACTTTAAACACTAACAAATAACATATGTATACAGTGATATATATAAACAAAACCTTTTCCCAAACAAAAATAAATATTTGCTTCTCAACATATTAAAATACAAAGTGCAATTAGGAGTAGATTATATATGACAAACCCCTTAAAAAAGAAACAGCAGGAAAAAAGTCATATTTCTTAAGTACTCATGAAAAACATTTATATACATGTATGACTATATATTATGATTAATAAATAAGATATAAAGCTTAAAAGTTTTGTGAAGTTTTTTAAGAGACAAATTTTATTACAAAAATATTTCTTACTCTGTAAATTGACATTTTTTATAAATTTATGTAACTAAGATATAACTAACTTAATCCAAAAGTTTCAAGTAACTGCAACTTCATAATTCAATATGAAACTAAAACTAAGCATCATTGTTGGATCTTATTACCTATAGGTTCAGTAAAATTGTTGATTTGACTTCTTTTTTTAATACAAGATTCTATCTCAAAGACAAAGATCACAATATGCATATGAATTTTGATACAGTTGTAAAAATTTCACTCCAGATCTTTATATCAAAGTGTTGAATGTTGAGGTTCACCTAAAATATAAAGTTGACTACCTCAACTTGGCTTACTCTTTTGTAAATTATAAGAATGTAAATTAAATAGATTTTATAATAAAAATAATACAAATAAAAAAGGAAGTAATATAATGATTTGTTTCTCTAAAAAAACCACATAATACAAATTCAGTATTGGTTACATATAACTGCATAAAAACAGAAGCATGCTTGACGAATTAACTAAATATTATAGTTTTCGTGAATAAATCATGCAAGATAGTTCACTGATGTTATATACACTGACAAATGAAGATATTTATGTAGAAATATCTTCTTCACAAGTAATTCCTGAGATTTTGAATATTGTATATAGATTTTAAAAAGATAAAAAGTTCATGAAGTCAAATTTCAATGAATTGATGAGTCTGTTTAATTGAAGAAGAAAATATTACTGTTATAAATACAATAATCACTCTTAGATGCTCATACATCAGAGCAGTACTTCCAGATGTAAACATGAAGAGTGCATGTATTTAATTTTTTAAGCAATATAATGAAATTTAAACTATCTACAATTTTAAAATCACTAGTAGAAAAGTCAATTGCACAGCCATAAATATACTTTATTTTAACATTTCCAACAGTTTTAGTACTTTTTTTGAATTAACTTTAATAAAGGAAGAATTAAATATGTTAATTGCTTTTATCACTGAAAAGAGCAATCTTAATGTTTTAATGAAAAATCAATGAAATAAATGAGTTTAAGCTATGGGTGTGGGGGTTGCATTTACATTTCTTACTTTTGCAAATATGTATGAATTTATATATGTTTGCATGTGTATGTATTTATAATAGCAATATATCAAAAAATTCAGTTAAAAATTACAAATCTTTTTTAACTCTTGCAGGCTTTATATACTATAGTAGTAAAACTATTATTACAATATACATTACATGATATGAAACAATTAATGAAGCTTAAAATATGTGAGATCCTAGTCTAGCATTTACACAAGTTGCTTACGGAAACCATTTTTCATCAGTATTTAATATTCCTTTCACTTTATATGAATCTGATAATTGTACAGTTTCATTTTCTAGCTACTAAATCTTCTTGTCACTTATATAATACTAATATTTACTTAATTTTAATTGCTAACTAAAGCTTCATGCCTTTTCATGTAAAGTTGATATTTACATTTCATTTTTTCACTGTTCACTAAATCTTTGTTAACTTAAATGAGGCTAATACTTTCTTAGCTTGTTTACTAAAAACTTGTCTCACAATGTCTAAATGTGATATTTATACAGCTTTACTGGTACAGGAAGACTAAAGCTTTCTCTCACCTTATCTTAGGCTGAAGAATGTAATTTTTTTATTTAGTCTCCTGTTTCTTCATTTAAAGATAATACATGTGTAGCTTGACTTTCTCATTAAGCCTTTTTCTTACACCAAGAACTTTTTTGTACAAACTATAGCT
This sequence comes from Limulus polyphemus, assembly GCF_000517525.1. Lineage (NCBI taxonomy): Eukaryota > Metazoa > Arthropoda > Merostomata > Xiphosura > Limulidae > Limulus > Limulus polyphemus. The sequence goes on along the minus strand of NW_013665856.1, from coordinate 555,164 downwards.
TTCATCACCTTATTTATCTGATGTGCTACACCATCTGAAGTTGATATATAAGTTTTTTTTTTTAATTCACTAAAGCCTTATGTCACCTTATTTTACTTGTTTGCTGCTCATACTACTCACATTGAGGCTGCTCAGTAAACATTTTGACTAACTGCAGTCTCTCATCATTTCATTCCATTCTGACATTTGTTTACTTTCTTAGAAAAGCCTTAATGTCATCTCATCTGAGGCTGATAAACGTATATAGCTTTTCTCTCCAACCAGAACTTCCTCTCATCTCATCTAACGCCAACATTTTAAATGTTTATACTTGTTTACTGTCACCTTACTCTAGTTTGAAATCTACAAAACTTTACTTACTAGTTACAACTTCTCTTTCTCATCTAAAATGTAATAAATACATCATAGCATGTTTTGATCATAGGCAATAGCCAGGTTATAGTTGTTAAAAAGCAAACAATAAACTGATTAATCCTTAAGTGGTCACAACAATGTGACCTGAGTTGTGCATACTACATATACTTTGTAGCAGTCCAAGACATCAGAAGGTAAAGTCTGTAATCAGTTACAAAAAAGTATTCTGAATAGCTGTTGAAAGAATATTTTTAGGTAAGTTGTATAGTTGTCACTACTCATTTTTCAATTTATTTTATGAAGTCTTATATAAAAATTTTTTGATTAATGATAAGTGATTAATGTTTGCTTAACAAAACTGAATCAGAAGACTTCTTTGAAGTCATACTTTCAAGATGACTGACTTGAAGCTGTTTGGCTGGTTGGGTCATTTTGAGAACTACCTGCTCCTTGAGATGGTGGCCTATTGAGAAAGAAAAAACATTTAATATAATGAAAAGACAGACATTACTTTTAATATCAGTAGAGCTCCAAGAATAGTCTTAATCCAAATATTATGTTGTAATAATAACTTTGTGAAATTGCTGATTTTTTCTCCCTTTGCATTACTCTTTACCTGCAAACTCCATGTCATACACATATGTATGACAGAGAGTTGATAGATATATATATAAATATTAACATTTAGAAAGTAAAATCTTAGTCCAACTTAGCATGGGATTGAAATTTTAAATTTTTAGAAGAAAAACAAACATTTATCCTGTGTTGAAATGCAAAACAAGAAATGCTGCAAAAATGTATGATCGACTTAAATATGAATGTGTGAATCTTACAAGATAAGTTGGTACAAAGTGAATTTAAGATGAGGACTAATTTTCTTATTTATTTACATATTTATCTATTAATGGCTGTATTAAAAGCTAATTAATGAGGAATTAAAATGGAAATGATTGTGAAGTCAACATAATAAACCAGCCTCTAAAACATATATATATATATGAAGCCACTTTTAAAAATGAACATAACTTAGAAATAAAGAATGTTTAATGAAAATTTCTCACTGTAGTGACACAATATGTTAGGGTTATAAAACTTCTACTTTAAAACTATGTTTGAAAATATGCTTGGTACCCTAATCAGGGTTGTAAGCACCTTTCAAGAGCACTCTGAAGGATTGGTATGTTGGCCCCCTATTTCAGTTAGTTTTCCTCCTGCCTTCTTTAGGGCCCCACGGAATTTTTCCCAGCCTCCCTGCTACCTAGATGGGCATGATCCTGATTATTTTATGTTTATCCCAGTAAGCCTTGAGGTTCTTAGAGCCAAACAGACTAACAATGGGCTTATGGCTAAGAATATCATTAACAGCAAGTGTGGTACCCAGTTGATGAAACAATGTATTCTAATCATTGTAAGTAATAGTTTGAACACTTAGTAGATTAGCTATGCTTATTACTAGATATATATTTTTGGTTCTGAGCTATGTAAGTAGTTTGCTTTCATCAAAACTTAATATTATTCAACATAACTCTACTTAATATTTAAAGCCTGGTCACAATTTAATATTTTTACAAAACAACCCAGAAATATGAATTTGTTTCAAGTTATTTAAAAAAATACTATTGTATTGTTTCTTTTTAATACTTGCACATCTAATTAGCAGGATAAATTATTGAAATATGATTTTGCATACACTAGAAATTTGCAGTTAAAAAACATTAAGTGAGGTTATTAAGTACAAATTGGATGAAAGGACATGATTTAGGATACAATACGTATGTTACATTTTTCAATGCAAATCTTGAAAGTCTAGAAACATGAACTGTTGTTCTGAGACAACTTTTTTATTGTATTAGAATAATATAAATCTTACTAGTTTTATTTGCTGTTTGGAAAGTAATTGATGACAATGAAACAAAATTAGCACACAACAATATATATATTTAAAATGATTGATGGAATGGCTGTTTCTAGAACAATGTAATAATTTTTTTTTCCCATATGAGTACACATAATACATGTAGTTCTACAGAGAGTAATTCATGACCAAAGC